>NW_027617511.1:0-112715 GCF_964187855.1 Myxine glutinosa | reverse complement strand
GTGCGAAAAGTGGTTTTTCAACACTAACACAAGTGCGAAAAGTGGTTTTTCAACACTAACACAAGTGCGAAAAGTAGTTTTTCCACACTAATACAAGTGCAAAAGTGGTTTCCTGCACCAACACAAGTGCGAAAAGTGGTTTTTCAAAACGAACACAAGTGCGAAAAGTGGTTTTTCAACACTAACACAAGTGCGAAAAGTGGTTTTTCAACACTAACACAAGTGCGAAAAGTGGTTTTTCCACACTAATACACGTGCAAAAGTGGTTTCCTGCACCAACACAAGTGCGAAAAGTGGTTTTTCAACACTAACACAAGTGCGAAAAGTGGTTTTTCAACACTAACACAAGTGCAAAAAGTGGTTTTTCCACACGAATACAAGTGCAAAAGTGGTTTCCTGCACCAACACAAGTGCGAAAAGTGGTTTTTCAAAACGAACACAAGTGCGAAAAGTGGTTTTTCAACACTAACACAAGTGCGAAAAGTGGTTTTTCAACACTAACACAAGTGCGAAAAGTGTTTTTTCCACACTAATACAAGTGCAAAAGTGGTTTCCTGCACCAACACAAGTGCGAAAAGTGGTTTTTCAACACTAACACAAGTGCGAAAAGTGGTTTTTTCAACACTATCACAAGTGCAAAAAGTGTTTTTTCCACACTAATACAAGTGCAAAAGTGGTTTCCTGCACCAACACAAGTGCGAAAAGTGGTTTTTCAACACTAACACAAGTGCGAAAAGTGGATTTTCAACACTAACACAAGTGCGAAAAGTGGTTTTTCAACACTAACACAAGTGCGAAAAGTGGTTTTTACACACGAATACAAGTGCAAAAGTGGTTTCCTGCACCAACACAAGTGCGAAAAGTGGTTTTTCAATGCTAACACAAGTGCGAAAAGTGGTTTTTCAACACTATCACAAGTGCAAAAAGTGTTTTTTCCACACTAATACAAGTGCAAAAGTGGTTTCCTGCACCAACACAAGTGCGAAAAGTGGTTTTTCAACACTAACACAAGTGCGAAAAGTGGTTTTTCAACACTATCACAAGTGCAAAAAGTGTTTTTTCCACACTAATACAGGTGCAAAAGTGGTTTTTCCACAATAATACAAGTGCAAAAGTGGTTTCCTGCACTAACACAAGTGCGAAAAGTGGTTTTTCAACACTAACACAAGTGCGAAAAGCGGTTTTTCAACACTATCACAAGTGCAAAAAGTGTTTTTTCCACACTAATACAAGAGTAAAAGTGGTTTTTCCACACTAATACAAGTGCAAAAGTGGTTTCCTGCACCAACACAAGTGCGAAAAGTGGTTTTTCAACACTAACACAAGTGCGAAAAGTGGTTTTTCAACACTTTCACAAGTGCAAAAAGTGTTTTTTCCACACTAATACAAGTGCAAAAGTGGTTTCCTGCACCAACACAAGTGCGAAAAGTGGTTTTTCAACACTAACACAAGTGCGAAAAGTGGTTTTTCAACACTAACACAAGTGCAAAAAGTGGTTTTTCCACACGAATACAAGTGCAAAAGTGGTTTCCTGCACCAACACAAGTGCGAAAAGTGGTTTTTCAAAACGAACACAAGTGCGAAAAGTGGTTTTTCAACACTAACACAAGTGCGAAAAGTGGTTTTCAACACTAACACAAGTGCGAAAAGTGGTTTTTACACACGAATACAAGTGCAAAAGTGGTTTCCTGCACCAACACAAGTGCGAAAAGTGGTTTTTCAATGCTAACACAAGTGCGAAAAGTGGTTTTTCAACACTATCACAAGTGCAAAAAGTGTTTTTTCCACACTAATACAAGTGCAAAAGTGGTTTCCTGCACCAACACAAGTGCGAAAAGTGGTTTTTCAACACTAACACAAGTGCGAAAAGTGGTTTTTCAACACTAACACAAGTGCGAAAAGTAGTTTTTCCACACTAATACAAGTGCAAAAGTGGTTTCCTGCACCAACACAAGTGCGAAAAGTGGTTTTTCAACACTAACACAAGTGCGAAAAGTGGTTTTTCAACACTAACACGAGTGCGAAAAGTGGTTTTTCAACACTAACACAAGTGCGAAAAGTGGTTTTTCAACACTATCACAAGTGCAAAAAGTGTTTTTACCACACTAATACAAGTGTAAAAGTGGTTTTTCCACACTAATACAAGTGCAAAAGTGGTTTCCTGCACCAACACAAGTGCGAAAAGTGGTTTTTCAACACTAACACAAGTGCGAAAAGTGGTTTTTCAACACTATCACAAGTGCAAAAGTGTTTTTTCCACACTAATACAAGTGCGAAAAGTGGTTTTTCCACACTAATACAAGTGCAAAAGTGGTTTCCTGCACCAACACAAGTGCGAAAAGTGGTTTTTCAACACTAACACAAGTGCGAAAAGTGGTTCCACACTAATACAAGTGCAAAAGTGGTTTCCTGCACCAACACAAGTGCGAAAAGTGGTTTTTCAACACTATCACAAGTGCAAAAAGTGATTTTTCCACACTAATATAAGTGCAAAAGTGGTTTCCTGCACCAACACAAGTGCGAAAAGTGGTTTTTCAACACTAACACAAGTGCGAAAAGTGGTTTTTCAACACTAACGCAAGTGCGAAAAGTGGTTTTTCCACACTAACACAAGTGCGAAAAGTGGTTTTCCACACTAATACAAGTGTAAAAGTGGTTTCCTGCACCAACACAAGTGCGAAAAGTGGTTTTTCAACACTATCACAAGTGCAAAAAGTGTTTTTTCCACACTAATACAAGTGCAAAAGTGGTTTCCTGCACCAACACAAGTGCGAAAAGTGGTTTTTCAACACTAACACAAGTGCGAAAAGTGGTTTTTCAACACTAACACAAGTGCGAAAAGTGGTTTTTCCACACTAATACAAGTGCAAAAGTGGTTTCCTGCACCAACAGAAGTGCGAAAAATGGTTTTTCAACACTAACACAAGTGCAAAAAGTGGTTTTTCAACACTATCACAAGTGCAAAAAGTGTTTTTTCCACACTAATACAGGTGCAAAAGTGGTTTTTCCACACTAATACAAGTGCAAACGTGGTTTCCTGCACTAACACAAGTGCGAAAAGTGGTTTTTCAACACTAACACAAGTGCAAAAAGTGGTTTTTCAACACTATCACAAGTGCAAAAAGTGTTTTTTCCACACTAATACAAGAGCAAAAGTGGTTTTTCCACACTAATACAAGTGCAAAAGTGGTTTCCTGCACCAACACAAGTGCGAAAAGTGGTTTTTCAACACTAACACAAGTGCGAAAAGTGGTTTTTCAACACTATCACAAGTGCAAAAAGTGTTTTTTCCACACTAATACAAGTGCAAAAGTGGTTTCCTGCACCAACACAAGTGCGAAAAGTGGTTTTTCAACACTAACACAAGTGCGAAAAGTGGTTTTTCAACACTATCACAAGTGCAAAAAGTGTTTTTTCCACACTAATACAGGTGCAAAAGTGGTTTTTCCACAATAATACAAGTGCAAAAGTGGTTTCCTGCACTAACACAAGTGCGAAAAGTGGTTTTTCAACACTAACACAAGTGCGAAAAGCGGTTTTTCAACACTATCACAAGTGCAAAAAGTGTTTTTTCCACACTAATACAAGAGTAAAAGTGGTTTTTCCACACTAATACAAGTGCAAAAGTGGTTTCCTGCACCAACACAAGTGCGAAAAGTGGTTTTTCAACACTAACACAAGTGCGAAAAGTGGTTTTTCAACACTTTCACAAGTGCAAAAAGTGTTTTTTCCACACTAATACAAGTGCAAAAGTGGTTTCCTGCACCAACACAAGTGCGAAAAGTGGTTTTTCAACACTAACACAAGTGCGAAAAGTGGTTTTTCAACACTAACACAAGTGCAAAAAGTGGTTTTTCCACACGAATACAAGTGCAAAAGTGGTTTCCTGCACCAACACAAGTGCGAAAAGTGGTTTTTCAAAACGAACACAAGTGCGAAAAGTGGTTTTTCAACACTAACACAAGTGCGAAAAGTGGTTTTCAACACTAACACAAGTGCGAAAAGTGGTTTTTACACACGAATACAAGTGCAAAAGTGGTTTCCTGCACCAACACAAGTGCGAAAAGTGGTTTTTCAATGCTAACACAAGTGCGAAAAGTGGTTTTTCAACACTATCACAAGTGCAAAAAGTGTTTTTTCCACACTAATACAAGTGCAAAAGTGGTTTCCTGCACCAACACAAGTGCGAAAAGTGGTTTTTCAACACTAACACAAGTGCGAAAAGTGGTTTTTCAACACTAACACAAGTGCGAAAAGTAGTTTTTCCACACTAATACAAGTGCAAAAGTGGTTTCCTGCACCAACACAAGTGCGAAAAGTGGTTTTTCAACACTAACACAAGTGCGAAAAGTGGTTTTTCAACACTAACACGAGTGCGAAAAGTGGTTTTTCAACACTAACACAAGTGCGAAAAGTGGTTTTTCAACACTATCACAAGTGCAAAAAGTGTTTTTTCCACACTAATACAAGTGTAAAAGTGGTTTTTCCACACTAATACAAGTGCAAAAGTGGTTTCCTGCACCAACACAAGTGCGAAAAGTGGTTTTTCAACACTAACACAAGTGCGAAAAGTGGTTTTTCAACACTATCACAAGTGCAAAAGTGTTTTTTCCACACTAATACAAGTGCGAAAAGTGGTTTTTCCACACTAATACAAGTGCAAAAGTGGTTTCCTGCACCAACACAAGTGCGAAAAGTGGTTTTTCAACACTAACACAAGTGCGAAAAGTGGTTCCACACTAATACAAGTGCAAAAGTGGTTTCCTGCACCAACACAAGTGCGAAAAGTGGTTTTTCAACACTATCACAAGTGCAAAAAGTGATTTTTCCACACTAATATAAGTGCAAAAGTGGTTTCCTGCACCAACACAAGTGCGAAAAGTGGTTTTTCAACACTAACACAAGTGCGAAAAGTGGTTTTTTCAACACTAACGCAAGTGCGAAAAGTGGTTTTTCCACACTAACACAAGTGCGAAAAGTGGTTTTCCACACTAATACAAGTGTAAAAGTGGTTTCCTGCACCAACACAAGTGCGAAAAGTGGTTTTTCAACACTATCACAAGTGCAAAAAAGTGTTTTTTCCACACTAATACAAGTGCAAAAGTGGTTTCCTGCACCAACACAAGTGCGAAAAGTGGTTTTTCAACACTAACACAAGTGCGAAAAGTGGTTTTTCAACACTAACACAAGTGCGAAAAGTGGTTTTTCCACACTAATACAAGTGCAAAAGTGGTTTCCTGCACCAACAGAAGTGCGAAAAATGGTTTTTCAACACTAACACAAGTGCAAAAAGTGGTTTTTCAACACTATCACAAGTGCAAAAAGTGTTTTTTCCACACTAATACAGGTGCAAAAGTGGTTTTTCCACACTAATACAAGTGCAAACGTGGTTTCCTGCACTAACACAAGTGCGAAAAGTGGTTTTTCAACACTAACACAAGTGCGAAAAGTGGTTTTTCAACACTATCACAAGTGCAAAAAGTGTTTTTTCCACACTAATACAAGAGTAAAAGTGGTTTTTCCACACTAATACAAGTGCAAAAGTGGTTTCCTGCACCAACACAAGTGCGAAAAGTGGTTTTTCAACACTAACACAAGTGCGAAAAGTGGTTTTTCAACACTATCACAAGTGCAAAAAGTATTTTTTCCACACTAATACAAGAGTAAAAGTGTTTTCCCACACTAATACAAGTGCAAAAGTGGTTTCCTGCACCAACACAAGTGCGAAAAGTGGTTTTTCAACAATAACACAAGTGCGAAAAGTGGTTTTTCAACACTATCACAAGTGCAAAAAGTGTTTTTTCCACACTAATACAAGTGCAAAAGTGGTTTCCTGCACCAACACAAGTGCGAAAAGTGGTTTTTCAACACTATCACAAGTGCAAAAAGTGGTTTTTCAACACTAACACAAGTGCGAAAAGTGGTTTCCTGCACCAACACAAGTGCGAAAAGTGGTTTTTCAACACTAACACAAGTGCGAAAAGTGGTTTTTTCAACACTATCACAAGTGCAAAAGTGTTTTTTCCACACTAATACAAGTGCGAAAAGTGGTTTTTCCACACTAATACAAGTGCAAAAGTGGTTTCCTGCACCAACACAAGTGCGAAAAGTGGTTTTTCAACACTAACACAAGTGCAAAAAGTGTTTTTTCCACACTAATACAAGTGCAAAAGTGGTTTCGTGGCACCAACACAAGTGCGAAAAATGGTTTTTCAACACTAACACAAGTGCGAAAAGTGGTTTTTCAACACTATCACAAGTGTAAAAAGTGTTTTTTCCACACTAATACAAGTGCAAAAGTGGTTTTTCCACACTAATACAAGTGCACAAGTGGTTTCCTGCACTAACACAAGTGCGAAAGTGGTTTTTCAACACTAACACAAGTGCGAAAAGTGGTTTTTCAACACTATCACAAGTGCAAAAAGTGTTTTTTCCACACTAATACAAGAGTAAAAGTGGTTTTTCCACACTAATACAAGTGCAAAAGTGGTTTCCTGCACCAACACAAGTGCGAAAAGTGGTTTTTCAACACTAACACAAGTGCGAAAAGTGTTTTTCAACACTAACACAAGTGCGAAAAGTGGTTTTTCAACACCTTCACAAGTGCAAAAAGTGTTTTTTCCACACTAATACAAGTGCAAAAGTGGTTTCCTGCACCAACACAAGTGCGAAAAGTGGTTTTTCAACACTAACACAAGTGCGAAAAGTGGTTTTTCAACACTAACACAAGTGCAAAAAGTGTTTTTTCCACACTAATACAAGTGCAAAAGTGGTTTCCTGCACCAACACAAGTGCGAAAAGTGGTTTTTCAACACTAACACAAGTGCGAAAAGTGGTTTTTCAACACTAACACAAGTGCGAAAAGTAGTTTTTCCACACTAATACAAGTGCAAAAGTGGTTTCCTGCACCAACACAAGTGCGAAAAGTGGTTTTTCAAAACGAACACAAGTGCGAAAAGTGGTTTTTCAACACTAACACAAGTGCGAAAAGTGGTTTTTCAACACTAACACAAGTGCGAAAAGTGGTTTTTCCACACTAATACACGTGCAAAAGTGGTTTCCTGCACCAACACAAGTGCGAAAAGTGGTTTTTCAACACTAACACAAGTGCGAAAAGTGGTTTTTACACACGAATACAAGTGCAAAAGTGGTTTCCTGCACCAACACAAGTGCGAAAAGTGGTTTTTCAACACTAACACAAGTGCGAAAAGTGGTTTTTCAACACTATCACAAGTGCAAAAAGTGTTTTTTCCACACTAATACAAGTGCAAAAGTGGTTTCCTGCACCAACACAAGTGCGCAAAGTGGTTTTTCAACACTATCACAAGTGCAAAAAGTGGTTTTTCAACACTAACACAAGTGCGAAAAGTGGTTTTTCAACACTAACACAAGTGCGAAAAGTGGTTTTTCAACACTAACACAAGTGCAAAAAGTGTTTTTTCCACACTAATACAAGTGTAAAAGTGGTTTTTCCACACTAATACAAGTGCAAAAGTGGTTTCCTGCACCAACACAAGTGCGAAAAGTGGTTTTTCAAAACTAACACAAGTGTGAAAAGTGGTTTTTCAACACTATCACAAGTGCAAAAAGTGTTTTTCCACACTAATACAAGTGCAAAAGTGGTTTCCTGCACCAACACAAGTGCGAAAAGTGGTTTTTCAACACTAACACAAGTGCGAAAAGTGGTTTTTCAACACTAACACAAGTGCGAAAAGTGGTTTTTCCACACTAATACAAGTGCAAAAGTGGTTTCCTGCACCAACACAAGTGCGAAAAGTGGTTTTTCAACACTAACACAAGTGCGAAAAGTGGTTTTTCAACACTAACACAAGTGCGAAAAGTGGTTTTTCAACACTAACACAAGTGCGAAAAGTGGTTTTTCAACACTATCACAAGTGCAAAAAGTGTTTTTTCCACACTAATATAAGTGTAAAAGTGGTTTTTCCACACTAATACAAGTGCAAAAGTGGTTTCCTGCACCAACACAAGTGCGAAAAGTGGTTTTTCAACACTAACACAAGTGCAAAAAGTGGTTTTTCAACACTATCACAAGTGCAAAAGTGTTTTTTCCACACTAATACAAGTGCGAAAAGTGGTTTTTCCACACTAATACAAGTGCAAAAGTGGTTTCCTGCACCAACACAAGTGCGAAAAGTGGTTTTTCAACACTAACACAAGTGCAAAAAGTGGTTCCACACTAATACAAGTGCAAAAGTGGTTTCCTGCACCAACACAAGTGCGAAAAGTGGTTTTTCAACACTAACACAAGTGCGAAAAGTGGTTTTTCAAAACTAACACAAGTGTGAAAAGTGGTTTTTCAACACTATCACAAGTGCAAAAAGTGTTTTTCCACACTAATACAAGTGCAAAAGTGGTTTCCTGCACCAACACAAGTGCGAAAAGTGGTTTTTCAACACTAACACAAGTGCGAAAAGTGGTTTTTCAACACTAACACAAGTGCGAAAAGTGGTTTTTCCACACTAATACAAGTGCAAAAGTGGTTTCCTGCACCAACACAAGTGCGAAAAGTGGTTTTTCAACACTAACACAAGTGCGAAAAGTGGTTTTTCAACACTAACACAAGTGCGAAAAGTGGTTTTTCAACACTAACACAAGTGCGAAAAGTGGTTTTTCAACACTATCACAAGTGCAAAAAGTGTTTTTTCCACACTAATATAAGTGTAAAAGTGGTTTTTCCACACTAATACAAGTGCAAAAGTGGTTTCCTGCACCAACACAAGTGCGAAAAGTGGTTTTTCAACACTAACACAAGTGCAAAAAGTGGTTTTTCAACACTATCACAAGTGCAAAAGTGTTTTTTCCACACTAATACAAGTGCGAAAAGTGGTTTTTCCACACTAATACAAGTGCAAAAGTGGTTTCCTGCACCAACACAAGTGCGAAAAGTGGTTTTTCAACACTAACACAAGTGCAAAAAGTGGTTCCACACTAATACAAGTGCAAAAGTGGTTTCCTGCACCAACACAAGTGCGAAAAGTGGTTTTTCAACACTAACACAAGTGCGAAAAGTGGTTTTTCAACACTAACACAAGTGCGAAAAGTGGTTTTTCCACACTAACACAAGTGCGAAAAGTGGTTTTCCACACTAATACAAGTGTAAAAGTGGTTTCCTGCACCAACACAAGTGCGAAAAGTGGTTTTTCAACACTATCACAAGTGCGAAAAGTGGTTTTTCAACACTAACACAAGTGCGAAAAGTGGTTTTTCCACACTAATACAAGTGCAAAAGTGGTTTCCTGCACCAACATAAGTGCGAAAAATGGTTTTTCAACACTAACACAAGTGCGAAAAGTGGTTTTTCAACACTAACACAAGTGCGAAAAGTGGTTTTTCAACACTATCACAAGTGCAAAAAGTGTTTTTTCCACACTAATACAAGTGCCAAAGTGGTTTCCTGCACCAACACAAGTGCGAAAAGTGGTTTTTCAACACTAACACAAGTGCAAAAAGTGGTTTTTCAACACTATCACAAGTGCAAAAGTGTTTTTTCCACACTAATACAAGTGCGAAAAGTGGTTTTTCCACACTAATACAAGTGCAAAAGTGGTTTCCTGCACCAACACAAGTGCGAAAAGTGGTTTTTCAACACTAACACAAGTGCAAAAAGTGGTTCCACACTAATACAAGTGCAAAAGTGGTTTCCTGCACCAACACAAGTGCGAAAAGTGGTTTTTCAACACTAACACAAGTGCGAAAAGTGGTTTTTCAACACTAACACAAGTGCGAAAAGTGGTTTTTCCACACTAACACAAGTGCGAAAAGTGGTTTTCCACACTAATACAAGTGTAAAAGTGGTTTCCTGCACCAACACAAGTGCGAAAAGTGGTTTTTCAACACTATCACAAGTGCGAAAAGTGGTTTTTCAACACTAACACAAGTGCGAAAAGTGGTTTTTCCACACTAATACAAGTGCAAAAGTGGTTTCCTGCACCAACATAAGTGCGAAAAATGGTTTTTCAACACTAACACAAGTGCGAAAAGTGGTTTTTCAACACTAACACAAGTGCGAAAAGTGGTTTTTCAACACTATCACAAGTGCAAAAAGTGTTTTTTCCACACTAATACAAGTGCCAAAGTGGTTTCCTGCACCAACACAAGTGCGAAAAGTGGTTTTTCAACACTATCACAAGTGCGAAAAGTGGTTTTTCAACACTAACACAAGTGCGAAAAGTGGTTTTTCAACACTATCACAAGTGCAAAAAGTGTTTTTTCCACACTAATACAAGTGCCAAAGTGGTTTCCTGCACCAACACAAGTGCGAAAAGTGGTTTTTCAACACTAACACAAGTGCAAAAAGTGGTTTTTCCACACGAATACAAGTGCAAAAGTGGTTTCCTGCACCAACACAAGTGCGAAAAGTGGTTTTTCAACACTAACACAAGTGCGAAAAGTGGTTTTTTCAACACTATCACAAGTGCAAAAAGTGTTTTTTCCACACTAATACAAGTGCAAAAGTGGTTTCCTGCACCAACACAAGTGCGAAAAGTGGTTTTTCAACACTAACACAAGTGCGAAAAGTGGATTTTCAACACTAACACAAGTGCGAAAAGTGGTTTTTCAACACTAACACAAGTGCGAAAAGTGGTTTTTACACACGAATACAAGTGCAAAAGTGGTTTCCTGCACCAACACAAGTGCGAAAAGTGGTTTTTCAATGCTAACACAAGTGCGAAAAGTGGTTTTTCAACACTATCACAAGTGCAAAAAGTGTTTTTTCCACACTAATACAAGTGCAAAAGTGGTTTCCTGCACCAACACAAGTGCGAAAAGTGGTTTTTCAACACTAACACAAGTGTGAAAAGTGGTTTTTCAACACTAACACAAGTGCGAAAAGTAGTTTTTCCACACTAATACAAGTGCAAAAGTGGTTTCCTGCACCAACACAAGTGCGAAAAGTGGTTTTTCAACACTAACACAAGTGCGAAAAGTGGTTTTTCAACACTAACACGAGTGCGAAAAGTGGTTTTTCAACACTAACACAAGTGCGAAAAGTGGTTTTTCAACACTATCACAAGTGCAAAAAGTGTTTTTTCCACACTAATACAAGTGTAAAAGTGGTTTTTCCACACTAATACAAGTGCAAAAGTGGTTTCCTGCACCAACACAAGTGCGAAAAGTGGTTTTTCAACACTAACACAAGTGCGAAAAGTGGTTTTTCAACACTATCACAAGTGCAAAAGTGTTTTTTCCACACTAATACAAGTGCGAAAAGTGGTTTTTCCACACTAACACAAGTGCAAAAGTGGTTTCCTGCACCAACACAAGTGCGAAAAGTGGTTTTTCAACACTAACACAAGTGCGAAAAGTGGTTCCACACTAATACAAGTGCAAAAGTGGTTTCCTGCACCAACACAAGTGCGAAAAGTGGTTTTTCAACACTATCACAAGTGCAAAAAGTGATTTTTCCACACTAATATAAGTGCAAAAGTGGTTTCCTGCACCAACACAAGTGCGAAAAGTGGTTTTTCAACACTAACACAAGTGCGAAAAGTGGTTTTTCAACACTAACGCAAGTGCGAAAAGTGGTTTTTCCACACTAACACAAGTGCGAAAAGTGGTTTTCCACACTAATACAAGTGTAAAAGTGGTTTCCTGCACCAACACAAGTGCGAAAAGTGGTTTTTCAACACTATCACAAGTGCAAAAAGTGTTTTTTCCACACTAATACAAGTGCAAAAGTGGTTTCCTGCACCAACACAAGTGCGAAAAGTGGTTTTTCAACACTAACACAAGTGCGAAAAGTGTTTTTCCACACTAACACAAGTGCGAAAAGTGGTTTTTCCACACTAATACAAGTGCAAAAGTGGTTTCCTGCACCAACAGAAGTGCGAAAAATGGTTTTTCAACACTAACACAAGTGCAAAAAGTGGTTTTTCAACACTATCACAAGTGCAAAAAGTGTTTTTTCCACACTAATACAGGTGCAAAAGTGGTTTTTCCACACTAATACAAGTGCAAACGTGGTTTCCTGCACTAACACAAGTGCGAAAAGTGGTTTTTCAACACTAACACAAGTGCGAAAAGTGGTTTTTCAACACTATCACAAGTGCAAAAAGTGTTTTTTCCACACTAATACAAGAGTAAAAGTGGTTTTTCCACACGAATACAAGTGCAAAAGTGGTTTCCTGCACCAACACAAGTGCGAAAAGTGGTTTTTCAACACTAACACAAGTGCGAAAAGTGGTTTTTCAACACTATCACAAGTGCAAAAAGTATTTTTTCCACACTAATACAAGAGTAAAAGTGGTTTTCCCACACTAATACAAGTGCAAAAGTGGTTTCCTGCACCAACACAAGTGCGAAAAGTGGTTTTTCAACACTAACACAAGTGCGAAAAGTGGTTTTTCAACACTATCACAAGTGCAAAAAGTGTTTTTTCCACACTAATACAAGTGCAAAAGTGGTTTCCTGCACCAACACAAGTGCGAAAAGTGGTTTTTCAACACTATCACAAGTGCAAAAAGTGGTTTTTCAACACTAACACAAGTGCGAAAAGTGGTTTCCTGCACCAACACAAGTGCGAAAAGTGGTTTTTCAACACTAACACAAGTGCGAAAAGTGGTTTTTCAACACTATCACAAGTGCAAAAGTGTTTTTTCCACACTAATACAAGTGCGAAAAGTGGTTTTTCCACACTAATACAAGTGCAAAAGTGGTTTCCTGCACCAACACAAGTGCGAAAAGTGGTTTTTCAACACTAACACAAGTGCAAAAAGTGTTTTTTCCACACTAATACAAGTGCAAAAGTGGTTTCGTGCACCAACACAAGTGCGAAAAATGGTTTCTCAACACTAACACAAGTGCGAAAAGTGGTTTTTCAACACTATCACAAGTGCAAAAAGTGTTTTTTCCACACTAATACAAGTGCAAAAGTGGTTTTTCCACACTAATACAAGTGCACAAGTGGTTTCCTGCACTAACACAAGTGCGAAAGTGGTTTTTCAACACTAACACAAGTGCGAAAAGTGGTTTTTCAACACTATCACAAGTGCAAAAAGTGTTTTTTCCACACTAATACAAGAGTAAAAGTGGTTTTTCCACACTAATACAAGTGCAAAAGTGGTTTCCTGCACCAACACAAGTGCGAAAAGTGGTTTTTCAACACTAACACAAGTGCGAAAAGTGGTTTTTCAACACTAACACAAGTGCGAAAAGTGGTTTTTCAACACCTTCACAAGTGCAAAAAGTGTTTTTTCCACACTAATACAAGAGTAAAAGTGGTTTTTCAACACTATCACAAGTGCAAAAAGTGTTTTTTCCACACTAATACAAGTGCCAAAGTGGTTTCCTGCACCAACACAAGTGCGAAAAGTGGTTTTTCAACACTAACACAAGTGCAAAAAGTGGTTTTTCAACACTATCACAAGTGCAAAAGTGTTTTTTCCACACTAATACAAGTGCGAAAAGTGGTTTTTCCACACTAATACAAGTGCAAAAGTGGTTTCCTGCACCAACACAAGTGCGAAAAGTGGTTTTTCAACACTAACACAAGTGCAAAAAGTGGTTCCACACTAATACAAGTGCAAAAGTGGTTTCCTGCACCAACACAAGTGCGAAAAGTGGTTTTTCAACACTAACACAAGTGCGAAAAGTGGTTTTTCAACACTAACACAAGTGCGAAAAGTGGTTTTTCCACACTAACACAAGTGCGAAAAGTGGTTTTCCACACTAATACAAGTGTAAAAGTGGTTTCCTGCACCAACACAAGTGCGAAAAGTGGTTTTTCAACACTATCACAAGTGCGAAAAGTGGTTTTTCAACACTAACACAAGTGCGAAAAGTGGTTTTTCCACACTAATACAAGTGCAAAAGTGGTTTCCTGCACCAACATAAGTGCGAAAAATGGTTTTTCAACACTAACACAAGTGCGAAAAGTGGTTTTTCAACACTAACACAAGTGCGAAAAGTGGTTTTTCAACACTATCACAAGTGCAAAAAGTGTTTTTTCCACACTAATACAAGTGCCAAAGTGGTTTCCTGCACCAACACAAGTGCGAAAAGTGGTTTTTCAACACTATCACAAGTGCGAAAAGTGGTTTTTCAACACTAACACAAGTGCGAAAAGTGGTTTTTCAACACTATCACAAGTGCAAAAAGTGTTTTTTCCACACTAATACAAGTGCCAAAGTGGTTTCCTGCACCAACACAAGTGCGAAAAGTGGTTTTTCAACACTAACACAAGTGCAAAAAGTGGTTTTTCCACACGAATACAAGTGCAAAAGTGGTTTCCTGCACCAACACAAGTGCGAAAAGTGGTTTTTCAACACTAACACAAGTGCGAAAAGTGGTTTTTTCAACACTATCACAAGTGCAAAAAGTGTTTTTTCCACACTAATACAAGTGCAAAAGTGGTTTCCTGCACCAACACAAGTGCGAAAAGTGGTTTTTCAACACTAACACAAGTGCGAAAAGTGGATTTTCAACACTAACACAAGTGCGAAAAGTGGTTTTTCAACACTAACACAAGTGCGAAAAGTGGTTTTTACACACGAATACAAGTGCAAAAGTGGTTTCCTGCACCAACACAAGTGCGAAAAGTGGTTTTTCAATGCTAACACAAGTGCGAAAAGTGGTTTTTCAACACTATCACAAGTGCAAAAAGTGTTTTTTCCACACTAATACAAGTGCAAAAGTGGTTTCCTGCACCAACACAAGTGCGAAAAGTGGTTTTTCAACACTAACACAAGTGTGAAAAGTGGTTTTTCAACACTAACACAAGTGCGAAAAGTAGTTTTTCCACACTAATACAAGTGCAAAAGTGGTTTCCTGCACCAACACAAGTGCGAAAAGTGGTTTTTCAACACTAACACAAGTGCGAAAAGTGGTTTTTCAACACTAACACGAGTGCGAAAAGTGGTTTTTCAACACTAACACAAGTGCGAAAAGTGGTTTTTCAACACTATCACAAGTGCAAAAAGTGTTTTTTCCACACTAATACAAGTGTAAAAGTGGTTTTTCCACACTAATACAAGTGCAAAAGTGGTTTCCTGCACCAACACAAGTGCGAAAAGTGGTTTTTCAACACTAACACAAGTGCGAAAAGTGGTTTTTCAACACTATCACAAGTGCAAAAGTGTTTTTTCCACACTAATACAAGTGCGAAAAGTGGTTTTTCCACACTAACACAAGTGCAAAAGTGGTTTCCTGCACCAACACAAGTGCGAAAAGTGGTTTTTCAACACTAACACAAGTGCGAAAAGTGGTTCCACACTAATACAAGTGCAAAAGTGGTTTCCTGCACCAACACAAGTGCGAAAAGTGGTTTTTCAACACTATCACAAGTGCAAAAAGTGATTTTTCCACACTAATATAAGTGCAAAAGTGGTTTCCTGCACCAACACAAGTGCGAAAAGTGGTTTTTCAACACTAACACAAGTGCGAAAAGTGGTTTTTCAACACTAACGCAAGTGCGAAAAGTGGTTTTTCCACACTAACACAAGTGCGAAAAGTGGTTTTCCACACTAATACAAGTGTAAAAGTGGTTTCCTGCACCAACACAAGTGCGAAAAGTGGTTTTTCAACACTATCACAAGTGCAAAAAGTGTTTTTTCCACACTAATACAAGTGCAAAAGTGGTTTCCTGCACCAACACAAGTGCGAAAAGTGGTTTTTCAACACTAACACAAGTGCGAAAAGTGTTTTTCCACACTAACACAAGTGCGAAAAGTGGTTTTTCCACACTAATACAAGTGCAAAAGTGGTTTCCTGCACCAACAGAAGTGCGAAAAATGGTTTTTCAACACTAACACAAGTGCAAAAAGTGGTTTTTCAACACTATCACAAGTGCAAAAAGTGTTTTTTCCACACTAATACAGGTGCAAAAGTGGTTTTTCCACACTAATACAAGTGCAAACGTGGTTTCCTGCACTAACACAAGTGCGAAAAGTGGTTTTTCAACACTAACACAAGTGCGAAAAGTGGTTTTTCAACACTATCACAAGTGCAAAAAGTGTTTTTTCCACACTAATACAAGAGTAAAAGTGGTTTTTCCACACGAATACAAGTGCAAAAGTGGTTTCCTGCACCAACACAAGTGCGAAAAGTGGTTTTTCAACACTAACACAAGTGCGAAAAGTGGTTTTTCAACACTATCACAAGTGCAAAAAGTATTTTTTCCACACTAATACAAGAGTAAAAGTGGTTTTCCCACACTAATACAAGTGCAAAAGTGGTTTCCTGCACCAACACAAGTGCGAAAAGTGGTTTTTCAACACTAACACAAGTGCGAAAAGTGGTTTTTCAACACTATCACAAGTGCAAAAAGTGTTTTTTCCACACTAATACAAGTGCAAAAGTGGTTTCCTGCACCAACACAAGTGCGAAAAGTGGTTTTTCAACACTATCACAAGTGCAAAAAGTGGTTTTTCAACACTAACACAAGTGCGAAAAGTGGTTTCCTGCACCAACACAAGTGCGAAAAGTGGTTTTTCAACACTAACACAAGTGCGAAAAGTGGTTTTTCAACACTATCACAAGTGCAAAAGTGTTTTTTCCACACTAATACAAGTGCGAAAAGTGGTTTTTCCACACTAATACAAGTGCAAAAGTGGTTTCCTGCACCAACACAAGTGCGAAAAGTGGTTTTTCAACACTAACACAAGTGCAAAAAGTGTTTTTTCCACACTAATACAAGTGCAAAAGTGGTTTCGTGCACCAACACAAGTGCGAAAAATGGTTTCTCAACACTAACACAAGTGCGAAAAGTGGTTTTTCAACACTATCACAAGTGCAAAAAGTGTTTTTTCCACACTAATACAAGTGCAAAAGTGGTTTTTCCACACTAATACAAGTGCACAAGTGGTTTCCTGCACTAACACAAGTGCGAAAGTGGTTTTTCAACACTAACACAAGTGCGAAAAGTGGTTTTTCAACACTATCACAAGTGCAAAAAGTGTTTTTTCCACACTAATACAAGAGTAAAAGTGGTTTTTCCACACTAATACAAGTGCAAAAGTGGTTTCCTGCACCAACACAAGTGCGAAAAGTGGTTTTTCAACACTAACACAAGTGCGAAAAGTGGTTTTTCAACACTAACACAAGTGCGAAAAGTGGTTTTTCAACACCTTCACAAGTGCAAAAAGTGTTTTTTCCACACTAATACAAGTGCAAAAGTGGTTTCCTGCACCAACACAAGTGCGAAAAGTGGTTTTTCAACACTAACACAAGTGCGAAAAGTGGTTTTTCAACACTAACACAAGTGCAAAAAGTGGTTTTTCCACACGAATACAAGTGCAAAAGTGGTTTCCTGCACCAACACAAGTGCGAAAAGTGGTTTTTCAAAACGAACACAAGTGCGAAAAGTGGTTTTTCAACACTAACACAAGTGCGAAAAGTGGTTTTTCAACACTAACACAAGTGCGAAAAGTGTTTTTTCCACACTAATACAAGTGCAAAAGTGGTTTCCTGCACCAACACAAGTGCGAAAAGTGGTTTTTCAACACTAACACAAGTGCGAAAAGTGGTTTTTTCAACACTATCACAAGTGCAAAAAGTGTTTTTTCCACACTAATACAAGTGCAAAAGTGGTTTCCTGCACCAACACAAGTGCGAAAAGTGGTTTTTCAACACTAACACAAGTGCGAAAAGTGGATTTTCAACACTAACACAAGTGCGAAAAGTGGTTTTTCAACACTAACACAAGTGCGAAAAGTGGTTTTTACACACGAATACAAGTGCAAAAGTGGTTTCCTGCACCAACACAAGTGCGAAAAGTGGTTTTTCAATGCTAACACAAGTGCGAAAAGTGGTTTTTCAACACTATCACAAGTGCAAAAAGTGTTTTTTCCACACTAATACAAGTGCAAAAGTGGTTTCCTGCACCAACACAAGTGCGAAAAGTGGTTTTTCAACACTATCACAAGTGCAAAAAGTGTTTTTTCCACACTAATACAGGTGCAAAAGTGGTTTTTCCACAATAATACAAGTGCAAAAGTGGTTTCCTGCACTAACACAAGTGCGAAAAGTGGTTTTTCAACACTAACACAAGTGCGAAAAGCGGTTTTTCAACACTATCACAAGTGCAAAAAGTGTTTTTTCCACACTAATACAAGAGTAAAAGTGGTTTTTCCACACTAATACAAGTGCAAAAGTGGTTTCCTGCACCAACACAAGTGCGAAAAGTGGTTTTTCAACACTAACACAAGTGCGAAAAGTGGTTTTTCAACACTTTCACAAGTGCAAAAAGTGTTTTTTCCACACTAATACAAGTGCAAAAGTGGTTTCCTGCACCAACACAAGTGCGAAAAGTGGTTTTTCAACACTAACACAAGTGCGAAAAGTGGTTTTTCAACACTAACACAAGTGCAAAAAGTGGTTTTTCCACACGAATACAAGTGCAAAAGTGGTTTCCTGCACCAACACAAGTGCGAAAAGTGGTTTTTCAAAACGAACACAAGTGCGAAAAGTGGTTTTTCAACACTAACACAAGTGCGAAAAGTGGTTTTCAACACTAACACAAGTGCGAAAAGTGGTTTTTACACACGAATACAAGTGCAAAAGTGGTTTCCTGCACCAACACAAGTGCGAAAAGTGGTTTTTCAATGCTAACACAAGTGCGAAAAGTGGTTTTTCAACACTATCACAAGTGCAAAAAGTGTTTTTTCCACACTAATACAAGTGCAAAAGTGGTTTCCTGCACCAACACAAGTGCGAAAAGTGGTTTTTCAACACTAACACAAGTGCGAAAAGTGGTTTTTCAACACTAACACAAGTGCAAAAAGTGGTTTTTCAACACTAACACAAGTGCGAAAAGTGGTTTTTCAACACTAACACAAGTGCGAAAAGTGGTTTTTCAACACTATCACAAGTGCAAAAGTGTTTTTTCCACACTAATACAAGTGCGAAAAGTGGTTTTTCCACACTAATACAAGTGCAAAAGTGGTTTCCTGCACCAACACAAGTGCGAAAAGTGGTTTTTCAACACTAACACAAGTGCAAAAAGTGTTTTTTCCACACTAATACAAGTGAAAAAGTGGTTTCGTGCACCAACACAAGTGCGAAAAATGGTTTCTCAACACTAACACAAGTGCGAAAAGTGGTTTTTCAACACTATCACAAGTGCAAAAAGTGTTTTTTCCACACTAATACAAGTGCAAAAGTGGTTTTTCCACACTAATACAAGTGCACAAGTGGTTTCCTGCACTAACACAAGTGCGAAAGTGGTTTTTCAACACTAACACAAGTGCGAAAAGTGGTTTTTCAACACTATCACAAGTGCAAAAAGTGTTTTTTCCACACTAATACAAGAGTAAAAGTGGTTTTTCCACACTAATACAAGTGCAAAAGTGGTTTCCTGCACCAACACAAGTGCGAAAAGTGGTTTTTCAACACTAACACAAGTGCGAAAAGTGGTTTTTCAACACTAACACAAGTGCGAAAAGTGGTTTTTCAACACCTTCACAAGTGCAAAAAGTGTTTTTTCCACACTAATACAAGTGCAAAAGTGGTTTCCTGCACCAACACAAGTGCGAAAAGTGGTTTTTCAACACTAACACAAGTGCGAAAAGTGGTTTTTCAACACTAACACAAGTGCAAAAAGTGGTTTTTCCACACGAATACAAGTGCAAAAGTGGTTTCCTGCACCAACACAAGTGCGAAAAGTGGTTTTTCAAAACGAACACAAGTGCGAAAAGTGGTTTTTCAACACTAACACAAGTGCGAAAAGTGGTTTTTCAACACTTTCACAAGTGCAAAAAGTGTTTTTTCCACACTAATACAAGTGCAAAAGTGGTTTCCTGCACCAACACAAGTGCGAAAAGTGGTTTTTCAACACTAACACAAGTGCGAAAAGTGGTTTTTCAACACTAACACAAGTGCAAAAAGTGGTTTTTCCACACGAATACAAGTGCAAAAGTGGTTTCCTGCACCAACACAAGTGCGAAAAGTGGTTTTTCAAAACGAACACAAGTGCGAAAAGTGGTTTTTCAACACTAACACAAGTGCGAAAAGTGGTTTTCAACACTAACACAAGTGCGAAAAGTGGTTTTTACACACGAATACAAGTGCAAAAGTGGTTTCCTGCACCAACACAAGTGCGAAAAGTGGTTTTTCAATGCTAACACAAGTGCGAAAAGTGGTTTTTCAACACTATCACAAGTGCAAAAAGTGTTTTTTCCACACTAATACAAGTGCAAAAGTGGTTTCCTGCACCAACACAAGTGCGAAAAGTGGTTTTTCAACACTAACACAAGTGCGAAAAGTGGTTTTTCAACACTAACACAAGTGCAAAAAGTGGTTTTTCAACACTAACACAAGTGCGAAAAGTGGTTTTTCAACACTAACACAAGTGCGAAAAGTGGTTTTTCAACACTATCACAAGTGCAAAAGTGTTTTTTCCACACTAATACAAGTGCGAAAAGTGGTTTTTCCACACTAATACAAGTGCAAAAGTGGTTTCCTGCACCAACACAAGTGCGAAAAGTGGTTTTTCAACACTAACACAAGTGCAAAAAGTGTTTTTTCCACACTAATACAAGTGAAAAAGTGGTTTCGTGCACCAACACAAGTGCGAAAAATGGTTTCTCAACACTAACACAAGTGCGAAAAGTGGTTTTTCAACACTATCACAAGTGCAAAAAGTGTTTTTTCCACACTAATACAAGTGCAAAAGTGGTTTTTCCACACTAATACAAGTGCACAAGTGGTTTCCTGCACTAACACAAGTGCGAAAGTGGTTTTTCAACACTAACACAAGTGCGAAAAGTGGTTTTTCAACACTATCACAAGTGCAAAAAGTGTTTTTTCCACACTAATACAAGAGTAAAAGTGGTTTTTCCACACTAATACAAGTGCAAAAGTGGTTTCCTGCACCAACACAAGTGCGAAAAGTGGGTTTTCAACACTAACACAAGTGCGAAAAGTGGTTTTTCAACACTAACACAAGTGCGAAAAGTGGTTTTTCAACACCTTCACAAGTGCAAAAAGTGTTTTTTCCACACTAATACAAGTGCAAAAGTGGTTTCCTGCACCAACACAAGTGCGAAAAGTGGTTTTTCAACACTAACACAAGTGCGAAAAGTGGTTTTTCAACACTAACACAAGTGCAAAAAGTGGTTTTTCCACACGAATACAAGTGCAAAAGTGGTTTCCTGCACCAACACAAGTGCGAAAAGTGGTTTTTCAAAACGAACACAAGTGCGAAAAGTGGTTTTTCAACACTAACACAAGTGCGAAAAGTGGTTTTTCAACACTAACACAAGTGCGAAAAGTGTTTTTTCCACACTAATACAAGTGCAAAAGTGGTTTCCTGCACCAACACAAGTGCGAAAAGTGGTTTTTCAACACTAACACAAGTGCGAAAAGTGGTTTTTTCAACACTATCACAAGTGCAAAAAGTGTTTTTTCCACACTAATACAAGTGCAAAAGTGGTTTCCTGCACCAACACAAGTGCGAAAAGTGGTTTTTCAACACTAACACAAGTGCGAAAAGTGGATTTTCAACACTAACACAAGTGCGAAAAGTGGTTTTTCAACACTAACACAAGTGCGAAAAGTGGTTTTTACACACGAATACAAGTGCAAAAGTGGTTTCCTGCACCAACACAAGTGCGAAAAGTGGTTTTTCAATGCTAACACAAGTGCGAAAAGTGGTTTTTCAACACTATCACAAGTGCAAAAAGTGTTTTTTCCACACTAATACAAGTGCAAAAGTGGTTTCCTGCACCAACACAAGTGCGAAAAGTGGTTTTTCAACACTATCACAAGTGCAAAAAGTGTTTTTTCCACACTAATACAGGTGCAAAAGTGGTTTTTCCACAATAATACAAGTGCAAAAGTGGTTTCCTGCACTAACACAAGTGCGAAAAGTGGTTTTTCAACACTAACACAAGTGCGAAAAGCGGTTTTTCAACACTATCACAAGTGCAAAAAGTGTTTTTTCCACACTAATACAAGAGTAAAAGTGGTTTTTCCACACTAATACAAGTGCAAAAGTGGTTTCCTGCACCAACACAAGTGCGAAAAGTGGTTTTTCAACACTAACACAAGTGCGAAAAGTGGTTTTTCAACACTTTCACAAGTGCAAAAAGTGTTTTTTCCACACTAATACAAGTGCAAAAGTGGTTTCCTGCACCAACACAAGTGCGAAAAGTGGTTTTTCAACACTAACACAAGTGCGAAAAGTGGTTTTTCAACACTAACACAAGTGCAAAAAGTGGTTTTTCCACACGAATACAAGTGCAAAAGTGGTTTCCTGCACCAACACAAGTGCGAAAAGTGGTTTTTCAAAACGAACACAAGTGCGAAAAGTGGTTTTTCAACACTAACACAAGTGCGAAAAGTGGTTTTCAACACTAACACAAGTGCGAAAAGTGGTTTTTACACACGAATACAAGTGCAAAAGTGGTTTCCTGCACCAACACAAGTGCGAAAAGTGGTTTTTCAATGCTAACACAAGTGCGAAAAGTGGTTTTTCAACACTATCACAAGTGCAAAAAGTGTTTTTTCCACACTAATACAAGTGCAAAAGTGGTTTCCTGCACCAACACAAGTGCGAAAAGTGGTTTTTCAACACTAACACAAGTGCGAAAAGTGGTTTTTCAACACTAACACAAGTGCGAAAAGTAGTTTTTCCACACTAATACAAGTGCAAAAGTGGTTTCCTGCACCAACACAAGTGCGAAAAGTGTTTTTTCAACACTAACACAAGTGCGAAAAGTGGTTTTTCAACACTAACACGAGTGCGAAAAGTGGTTTTTCAACACTAACACAAGTGCGAAAAGTGGTTTTTCAACACTATCACAAGTGCAAAAAGTGTTTTTTCCACACTAATACAAGTGTAAAAGTGGTTTTTCCACACTAATACAAGTGCAAAAGTGGTTTCCTGCACCAACACAAGTGCGAAAAGTGGTTTTTCAACACTAACACAAGTGCGAAAAGTGGTTTTTCAACACTATCACAAGTGCAAAAGTGTTTTTTCCACACTAATACAAGTGCGAAAAGTGGTTTTTCCACACTAATACAAGTGCAAAAGTGGTTTCCTGCACCAACACAAGTGCGAAAAGTGGTTTTTCAACACTAACACAAGTGCGAAAAGTGGTTCCACACTAATACAAGTGCAAAAGTGGTTTCCTGCACCAACACAAGTGCGAAAAGTGGTTTTTCAACACTATCACAAGTGCAAAAAGTGATTTTTCCACACTAATATAAGTGCAAAAGTGGTTTCCTGCACCAACACAAGTGCGAAAAGTGGTTTTTCAACACTAACACAAGTGCGAAAAGTGGTTTTTCAACACTAACGCAAGTGCGAAAAGTGGTTTTTCCACACTAACACAAGTGCGAAAAGTGGTTTTCCACACTAATACAAGTGTAAAAGTGGTTTCCTGCACCAACACAAGTGCGAAAAGTGGTTTTTCAACACTATCACAAGTGCAAAAAGTGTTTTTTCCACACTAATACAAGTGCAAAAGTGGTTTCCTGCACCAACACAAGTGCGAAAAGTGGTTTTTCAACACTAACACAAGTGCGAAAAGTGGTTTTTCAACACTAACACAAGTGCGAAAAGTGGTTTTTCCACACTAATACAAGTGCAAAAGTGGTTTCCTGCACCAACAGAAGTGCGAAAAATGGTTTTTCAACACTAACACAAGTGCAAAAAGTGGTTTTTCAACACTATCACAAGTGCAAAAAGTGTTTTTTCCACACTAATACAGGTGCAAAAGTGGTTTTTCCACACTAATACAAGTGCAAACGTGGTTTCCTGCACTAACACAAGTGCGAAAAGTGGTTTTTCAACACTAACACAAGTGCGAAAAGTGGTTTTTCAACACTATCACAAGTGCAAAAAGTGTTTTTTCCACACTAATACAAGAGTAAAAGTGGTTTTTCCACACTAATACAAGTGCAAAAGTGGTTTCCTGCACCAACACAAGTGCGAAAAGTGGTTTTTCAACACTAACACAAGTGCGAAAAGTGGTTTTTCAACACTATCACAAGTGCAAAAAGTATTTTTTCCACACTAATACAAGAGTAAAAGTGGTTTTTCCACACTATTACAAGTGCAAAAGTGGTTTCCTGCACCAACACAAGTGCGAAAAGTGGTTTTTCAACACTAACACAAGTGCGAAAAGTGGTTTTTCAACACTATCACAAGTGCAAAAAGTGTTTTTTTCCACACTAATACAAGTGCAAAAGTGGTTTCCTGCACCAACACAAGTGCGAAAAGTGGTTTTTCAACACTATCACAAGTGCAAAAAGTGGTTTTTCAACACTAACACAAGTGCGAAAAAGTGGTTTCCTGCACCAACACAAGTGCGAAAAGTGGTTTTTCAACACTAACACAAGTGCGAAAAGTGGTTTTTCAACACTATCACAAGTGCAAAAGTGTTTTTTCCACACTAATACAAGTGCGAAAAGTGGTTTTTCCACACTAATACAAGTGCAAAAGTGGTTTCCTGCACCAACACAAGTGCGAAAAGTGGTTTTTCAACACTAACACAAGTGCAAAAAGTGTTTTTTCCACACTAATACAAGTGCAAAAGTGGTTTCGTGCACCAACACAAGTGCGAAAAATGGTTTTTCAACACTAACACAAGTGCGAAAAGTGGTTTTTCAACACTATCACAAGTGCAAAAAGTGTTTTTTCCACACTAATACAAGTGCAAAAGTGGTTTTTCCACACTAATACAAGTGCAAAAGTGGTTTCCTGCACCAACACAAGTGCGAAAAGTGGTTTTTCAACACTAACACAAGTGCGAAAAGTGGTTTTTCAACACTAACACAAGTGCGAAAAGTGGTTTTTCAACACTAACACAAGTGCGAAAAGTGGTTTTTCAACACTATCACAAGTGCAAAAAGTGTTTTTTCCACACTAATACAAGTGCAAAAGTGGTTTCCTGCACCAACACAAGTGCGAAAAGTGGTTTTTCAACACTATCACAAGTGCAAAAAGTGGTTTTTCAACACTAACACAAGTGCGAAAAGTGGTTTCCTGCACCAACACAAGTGCGAAAAGTGGTTTTTCAACACTAACACAAGTGCGAAAAGTGGTTTTTCAACACTATCACAAGTGCAAAAGTGTTTTTTCCACACTAATACAAGTGCGAAAAGTGGTTTTTCCACACTAATACAAGTGCAAAAGTGGTTTCCTGCACCAACACAAGTGCGAAAAGTGGTTTTTCAACACTAACACAAGTGCAAAAAGTGTTTTTTCCACACTAATACAAGTGCAAAAGTGGTTTCGTGCACCAACACAAGTGCGAAAAATGGTTTTTCAACACTAACACAAGTGCGAAAAGTGGTTTTTCAACACTATCACAAGTGCAAAAAGTGTTTTTTCCACACTAATACAAGTGCAAAAGTGGTTTTTCCACACTAATACAAGTGCACAAGTGGTTTCCTGCACTAACACAAGTGCGAAAGTGGTTTTTCAACACTAACACAAGTGCGAAAAGTGGTTTTTCAACACTATCACAAGTGCAAAAAGTGTTTTTTCCACACTAATACAAGAGTAAAAGTGGTTTTTCCACACTAATACAAGTGCAAAAGTGGTTTCCTGCACCAACACAAGTGCGAAAAGTGGTTTTTCAACACTAACACAAGTGCGAAAAGTGGTTTTTCAACACTAACACAAGTGCGAAAAGTGGTTTTTCAACACCTTCACAAGTGCAAAAAGTGTTTTTTCCACACTAATACAAGTGCAAAAGTGGTTTCCTGCACCAACACAAGTGCGAAAAGTGGTTTTTCAACACTAACACAAGTGCGAAAAGTGGTTTTTCAACACTAACACAAGTGCAAAGTGGTTTTTCCACACGAATACAAGTGCAAAAGTGGTTTCCTGCACCAACACAAGTGCGAAAAGTGGTTTTTCAAAACGAACACAAGTGCGAAAAGTGGTTTTTCAACACTAACACAAGTGCGAAAAGTGGTTTTTCAACACTAACACAAGTGCGAAAAGTGTTTTTTTCCACACTAATACAAGTGCAAAAGTGGTTTCCTGCACCAACACAAGTGCGAAAAGTGGTTTTTCAACACTAACACAAGTGCGAAAAGTGGTTTTTTCAACACTATCACAAGTGCAAAAAGTGTTTTTTCCACACTAATACAAGTGCAAAAGTGGTTTTTCAACACTAACACAAGTGCGAAAAGTGGTTTTTCAACACTATCACAAGTGCAAAAAGTGGTTTTTCAACACTAACACAAGTGCGAAAAGTGGTTTCCTGCACCAACACAAGTGCGAAAAGTGGTTTTTCAACACTAACACAAGTGCGAAAAGTGGTTTTTCAACACTATCACAAGTGCAAAAGTGTTTTTTCCACACTAATACAAGTGCGAAAAGTGGTTTTTCCACACTAATACAAGTGCAAAAGTGGTTTCCTGCACCAACACAAGTGCGAAAAGTGGTTTTTCAACACTAACACAAGTGCAAAAAGTGTTTTTTCCACACTAATACAAGTGCAAAAGTGGTTTCGTGCACCAACACAAGTGGGAAAAATGGTTTTTCAACACTAACACAAGTGCGAAAAGTGGTTTTTCAACACTATCACAAGTGCAAAAAGTGTTTTTTCCACACTAATACAAGTGCAAAAGTGGTTTTTCCACACTAATACAAGTGCACAAGTGGTTTCCTGCACTAACACAAGTGCGAAAGTGGTTTTTCAACACTAACACAAGTGCGAAAAGTGGTTTTTCAACAATATCACAAGTGCAAAAAGTGTTTTTTCCACACTAATACAAGAGTAAAAGTGGTTTTTCCACACTAATACAAGTGCAAAAGTGGTTTCCTGCACCAACACAAGTGCGAAAAGTGGTTTTTCAACACTAACACAAGTGCGAAAAGTGGTTTTTCAACACTAACACAAGTGCGAAAAGTGGTTTTTCAACACCTTCACAAGTGCAAAAAGTGTTTTTTCCACACTAATACAAGTGCAAAAGTGGTTTCCTGCACCAACACAAGTGCGAAAAGTGGTTTTTCAACACTAACACAAGTGCGAAAAGTGGTTTTTCAACACTAACACAAGTGCAAAAAGTGGTTTTTCCACACGAATACAAGTGCAAAAGTGGTTTCCTGCACCAACACAAGTGCGAAAAGTGGTTTTTCAAAACGAACACAAGTGCGAAAAGTGGTTTTTCAACACTAACACAAGTGCGAAAAGTGGTTTTTCAACACTAACACAAGTGCGAAAAGTGGTTTTTCCACACTAATACAAGTGCAAAAGTGGTTTCCTGCACCAACACAAGTGCGAAAAGTGGTTTTTCAACACTAACACAAGTGCGAAAAGTGGTTTTTTCAACACTATCACAAGTGCAAAAAGTGTTTTTTCCACACTAATACAAGTGCAAAAGTGGTTTCCTGCACCAACACAAGTGCGAAAAGTGGTTTTTCAACACTAACACAAGTGCGAAAAGTGGATTTTCAACACTAACACAAGTGCGAAAAGTGGTTTTTCAACACTAACACAAGTGCGAAAAGTGGTTTTTACACACGAATACAAGTGCAAAAGTGGTTTCCTGCACCAACACAAGTGCGAAAAGTGGTTTTTCAATGCTAACACAAGTGCGAAAAGTGGTTTTTCAACACTATCACAAGTGCAAAAAGTGTTTTTTCCACACTAATACAAGTGCAAAAGTGGTTTCCTGCACCAACACAAGTGCGAAAAGTGGTTTTTCAACACTAACACAAGTGCGAAAAGTGGTTTTTCAACACTATCACAAGTGCAAAAAGTGTTTTTTCCACACTAATACAGGTGCAAAAGTGGTTTTTCCACACTAATACAAGTGCAAAAGTGGTTTCCTGCACTAACACAAGTGCGAAAAGTGGTTTTTCAACACTAACACAAGTGCGAAAAGCGGTTTTTCAACACTATCACAAGTGCAAAAAGTGTTTTTTCCACACTAATACAAGAGTAAAAGTGGTTTTTCCACACTAATACAAGTGCAAAAGTGGTTTCCTGCACCAACAAAAGTGCGAAAAGTGGTTTTTCAACACTAACACAAGTGCGAAAAGTGGTTTTTCAACACTTTCACAAGTGCAAAAAGTGTTTTTTCCACACTAATACAAGTGCAAAAGTGGTTTCCTGCACCAACACAAGTGCGAAAAGTGGTTTTTCAACACTAACACAAGTGCGAAAAGTGGTTTTTCAACACTAACACAAGTGCAAAAAGTGGTTTTTCCACACGAATACAAGTGCAAAAGTGGTTTCCTGCACCAACACAAGTGCGAAAAGTGGTTTTTCAAAACGAACACAAGTGCGAAAAGTGGTTTTTCAACACTAACACAAGTGCGAAAAGTGGTTTTCAACACTAACACAAGTGCGAAAAGTGGTTTTTACACACGAATACAAGTGCAAAAGTGGTTTCCTGCACCAACACAAGTGCGAAAAGTGGTTTTTCAATGCTAACACAAGTGCGAAAAGTGGTTTTTCAACACTATCACAAGTGCAAAAAGTGTTTTTTCCACACTAATACAAGTGCAAAAGTGGTTTCCTGCACCAACACAAGTGCGAAAAGTGGTTTTTCAACACTAACACAAGTGCGAAAAGTGGTTTTTCAACACTAACACAAGTGCGAAAAGTAGTTTTTCCACACTAATACAAGTGCAAAAGTGGTTTCCTGCACCAACACAAGTGCGAAAAGTGGTTTTTCAACACTAACACAAGTGCGAAAAGTGGTTTTTCAACACTAACACGAGTGCGAAAAGTGGTTTTTCAACACTAACACAAGTGCGAAAAGTGGTTTTTCAACACTATCACAAGTGCAAAAAGTGTTTTTTCCACACTAATACAAGTGTAAAAGTGGTTTTTCCACACTAATACAAGTGCAAAAGTGGTTTCCTGCACCAACACAAGTGCGAAAAGTGGTTTTTCAACACTAACACAAGTGCGAAAAGTGGTTTTTCAACACTATCACAAGTGCAAAAGTGTTTTTTCCACACCAATACAAGTGCGAAAAGTGGTTTTTCCACACTAATACAAGTGCAAAAGTGGTTTCCTGCACCAACACAAGTACGAAAAGTGGTTTTTCAACACTAACACAAGTGCGAAAAGTGGTTCCACACTAATACAAGTGCAAAAGTGGTTTCCTGCACCAACACAAGTGCGAAAAGTGGTTTTTCAACACTATCACAAGTGCAAAAAGTGATTTTTCCACACTAATATAAGTGCAAAAGTGGTTTCCTGCACCAACACAAGTGCGACAAGTGGTTTTTCAACACTAACACAAGTGCGAAAAGTGGTTTTTCAACACTAACGCAAGTGCGAAAAGTGGTTTTTCCACACTAACACAAGTGCGAAAAGTGGTTTTCCACACTAATACAAGTGTAAAAGTGGTTTCCTGCACCAACACAAGTGCGAAAAGTGGTTTTTCAACACTATCACAAGTGCAAAAAGTGTTTTTTCCACACTAATACAAGTGCAAAAGTGGTTTCCTGCACCAACACAAGTGCGAAAAGTGGTTTTTCAACACTAACACAAGTGCGAAAAGTGGTTTTTCAACACTAACACAAGTGCGAAAAGTGGTTTTTCCACACTAATACAAGTGCAAAAGTGGTTTCCTGCACCAACAGAAGTGCGAAAAATGGTTTTTCAACACTAACACAAGTGCAAAAAGTGGTTTTTCAACACTATCACAAGTGCAAAAAGTGTTTTTTCCACACTAATACAGGTGCAAAAGTGGTTTTTCCACACTAATACAAGTGCAAACGTGGTTTCCTGCACTAACACAAGTGCGAAAAGTGGTTTTTCAACACTAACACAAGTGCGAAAAGTGGTTTTTCAACACTATCACAAGTGCAAAAAGTGTTTTTTCCACACTAATACAAGAGTAAAAGTGGTTTTTCCACACTAATACAAGTGCAAAAGTGGTTTCCTGCACCAACACAAGTGCGAAAAGTGGTTTTTCAACACTAACACAAGTGCGAAAAGTGGTTTTTCAACACTATCACAAGTGCAAAAAGTATTTTTTCCACACTAATACAAGAGTAAAAGTGGTTTTTCCACACTATTACAAGTGCAAAAGTGGTTTCCTGCACCAACACAAGTGCGAAAAGTGGTTTTTCAACACTAACACAAGTGCGAAAAGTGGTTTTTTCAACACTATCACAAGTGCAAAAAGTGTTTTTTCCACACTAATACAAGTGCAAAAGTGGTTTCCTGCACCAACACAAGTGCGAAAAGTGGTTTTTCAACACTAACACAAGTGCGAAAAGTGGATTTTCAACACTAACACAAGTGCGAAAAGTGGTTTTTCAACACTAACACAAGTGCGAAAAGTGGTTTTTACACACGAATACAAGTGCAAAAGTGGTTTCCTGCACCAACACAAGTGCGAAAAGTGGTTTTTCAATGCTAACACAAGTGCGAAAAGTGGTTTTTCAACACTATCACAAGTGCAAAAAGTGTTTTTTCCACACTAATACAAGTGCAAAAGTGGTTTCCTGCACCAACACAAGTGCGAAAAGTGGTTTTTCAACACTAACACAAGTGCGAAAAGTGGTTTTTCAACACTATCACAAGTGCAAAAAGTGTTTTTTCCACACTAATACAGGTGCAAAAGTGGTTTTTCCACACTAATACAAGTGCAAAAGTGGTTTCCTGCACTAACACAAGTGCGAAAAGTGGTTTTTCAACACTAACACAAGTGCGAAAAGCGGTTTTTCAACACTATCACAAGTGCAAAAAGTGTTTTTTCCACACTAATACAAGAGTAAAAGTGGTTTTTCCACACTAATACAAGTGCAAAAGTGGTTTCCTGCACCAACAAAAGTGCGAAAAGTGGTTTTTCAACACTAACACAAGTGCGAAAAGTGGTTTTTCAACACTTTCACAAGTGCAAAAAGTGTTTTTTCCACACTAATACAAGTGCAAAAGTGGTTTCCTGCACCAACACAAGTGCGAAAAGTGGTTTTTCAACACTAACACAAGTGCGAAAAGTGGTTTTTCAACACTAACACAAGTGCAAAAAGTGGTTTTTCCAGACGAATACAAGTGCAAAAGTGGTTTCCTGCACCAACACAAGTGCGAAAAGTGGTTTTTCAAAACGAACACAAGTGCGAAAAGTGGTTTTTCAACACTAACACAAGTGCGAAAAGTGGTTTTCAACACTAACACAAGTGCGAAAAGTGGTTTTTACACACGAATACAAGTGCAAAAGTGGTTTCCTGCACCAACACAAGTGCGAAAAGTGGTTTTTCAATGCTAACACAAGTGCGAAAAGTGGTTTTTCAACACTATCACAAGTGCAAAAAGTGTTTTTTCCACACTAATACAAGTGCAAAAGTGGTTTCCTGCACCAACACAAGTGCGAAAAGTGGTTTTTCAACACTAACACAAGTGCGAAAAGTGGTTTTTCAACACTAACACAAGTGCGAAAAGTAGTTTTTCCACACTAATACAAGTGCAAAAGTGGTTTCCTGCACCAACACAAGTGCGAAAAGTGGTTTTTCAACACTAACACAAGTGCGAAAAGTGGTTTTTCAACACTAACACGAGTGCGAAAAGTGGTTTTTCAACACTAACACAAGTGCGAAAAGTGGTTTTTCAACACTATCACAAGTGCAAAAAGTGTTTTTTCCACACTAATACAAGTGTAAAAGTGGTTTTTCCACACTAATACAAGTGCAAAAGTGGTTTCCTGCACCAACACAAGTGCGAAAAGTGGTTTTTCAACACTAACACAAGTGCGAAAAGTGGTTTTTCAACACTATCACAAGTGCAAAAGTGTTTTTTCCACACCAATACAAGTGCGAAAAGTGGTTTTTCCACACTAATACAAGTGCAAAAGTGGTTTCCTGCACCAACACAAGTACGAAAAGTGGTTTTTCAACACTAACACAAGTGCGAAAAGTGGTTCCACACTAATACAAGTGCAAAAGTGGTTTCCTGCACCAACACAAGTGCGAAAAGTGGTTTTTCAACACTATCACAAGTGCAAAAAGTGATTTTTCCACACTAATATAAGTGCAAAAGTGGTTTCCTGCACCAACACAAGTGCGACAAGTGGTTTTTCAACACTAACACAAGTGCGAAAAGTGGTTTTTCAACACTAACGCAAGTGCGAAAAGTGGTTTTTCCACACTAACACAAGTGCGAAAAGTGGTTTTCCACACTAATACAAGTGTAAAAGTGGTTTCCTGCACCAACACAAGTGCGAAAAGTGGTTTTTCAACACTATCACAAGTGCAAAAAGTGTTTTTTCCACACTAATACAAGTGCAAAAGTGGTTTCCTGCACCAACACAAGTGCGAAAAGTGGTTTTTCAACACTAACACAAGTGCGAAAAGTGGTTTTTCAACACTAACACAAGTGCGAAAAGTGGTTTTTCCACACTAATACAAGTGCAAAAGTGGTTTCCTGCACCAACAGAAGTGCGAAAAATGGTTTTTCAACACTAACACAAGTGCAAAAAGTGGTTTTTCAACACTATCACAAGTGCAAAAAGTGTTTTTTCCACACTAATACAGGTGCAAAAGTGGTTTTTCCACACTAATACAAGTGCAAACGTGGTTTCCTGCACTAACACAAGTGCGAAAAGTGGTTTTTCAACACTAACACAAGTGCGAAAAGTGGTTTTTCAACACTATCACAAGTGCAAAAAGTGTTTTTTCCACACTAATACAAGAGTAAAAGTGGTTTTTCCACACTAATACAAGTGCAAAAGTGGTTTCCTGCACCAACACAAGTGCGAAAAGTGGTTTTTCAACACTAACACAAGTGCGAAAAGTGGTTTTTCAACACTATCACAAGTGCAAAAAGTATTTTTTCCACACTAATACAAGAGTAAAAGTGGTTTTTCCACACTATTACAAGTGCAAAAGTGGTTTCCTGCACCAACACAAGTGCGAAAAGTGGTTTTTCAACACTAACACAAGTGCGAAAAGTGGTTTTTCAACACTATCACAAGTGCAAAAAGTGTTTTTTCCACACTAATACAAGTGCAAAAGTGGTTTCCTGCACCAACACAAGTACGAAAAGTGGTTTTTCAACACTATCACAAGTGCAAAAAGTGGTTTTTCAACACTAACACAAGTGCGAAAAGTGGTTTCCTGCACCAACACAAGTGCGAAAAGTGGTTTTTCAACACTAACACAAGTGCGAAAAGTGGTTTTTCAACACTATCACAAGTGCAAAAGTGGTTTCGTGCACCAACACAAGTGCGAAAAATGGTTTTTCAACACTAACACAAGTGCGAAAAGTGGTTTTTCAACACTATCACAAGTGCAAAAAGTGTTTTTTCCACACTAATACAAGTGCAAAAGTGTTTTTTCCACACTAATACAAGTGCACAAGTGGTTTCCTGCACTAACACAAGTGCGAAAGTGGTTTTTCAACACTAACACAAGTGCGAAAAGTGGTTTTTCAACACTATCACAAGTGCAAAAAGTGTTTTTTCCACACTAATACAAGAGTAAAAGTGGTTTTTCCACACTAATACAAGTGCAAAAGTGGTTTCCTGCACCAACACAAGTGCGAAAAGTGGTTTTTCAACACTAACACAAGTGCGAAAAGTGGTTTTTCAACACTAACACAAGTGCGAAAAGTGGTTTTTCAACACCTTCACAAGTGCAAAAAGTGTTTTTTCCACACTAATACAAGTGCAAAAGTGGTTTCCTGCACCAACACAAGTGCGAAAAGTGGTTTTTCAACACTAACACAAGTGCGAAAAGTGGTTTTTCAACACTAACACAAGTGCAAAAAGTGGTTTTTCCACACGAATACAAGTGCAAAAGTGGTTTCCTGCACCAACACAAGTGCGAAAAGTGGTTTTTCAAAACGAACACAAGTGCGAAAAGTGGTTTTTCAACACTAACACAAGTGCGAAAAGTGGTTTTTCAACACTAACACAAGTGCGAAAAGTGTTTTTTCCACACTAATACAAGTGCAAAAGTGGTTTCCTGCACCAACACAAGTGCGAAAAGTGGTTTTTCAACACTAACACAAGTGCGAAAAGTGGTTTTTTCAACACTATCACAAGTGCAAAAAGTGTTTTTTCCACACTAATACAAGTGCAAAAGTGGTTTCCTGCACCAACACAAGTGTGAAAAGTGGTTTTTCAACACTAACACAAGTGCGAAAAGTGGATTTTCAACACTAACACAAGTGCGAAAAGTGGTTTTTCAACACTAACACAAGTGCGAAAAGTGGTTTTTACACACGAATACAAGTGCAAAAGTGGTTTCCTGCACCAACACAAGTGCGAAAAGTGGTTTTTCAATGCTAACTCAAGTGCGAAAAGTGGTTTTTCAACACTATCACAAGTGCAAAAAGTGTTTTTTCCACACTAATACAAGTGCAAAAGTGGTTTCCTGCACCAACACAAGTGCGAAAAGTGGTTTTTCAACACTAACACAAGTGCGAAAAGTGGTTTTTCAACACTATCACAAGTGCAAAAAGTGTTTTTTCCACACTAATACAAGAGTAAAAGTGGTTTTTCCACACTAATACAAGTGCAAAAGTGGTTTCCTGCACCAACACAAGTGCGAAAAGTGGTTTTTCAACACTAACACAAGTGCGAAAAGTGGTTTTTCAACACTAACACAAGTGCGAAAAGTGGTTTTTCAACACTATCACAAGTGCAAAAAGTGGTTTTTCAACACTAACACAAGTGCGAAAAGTGGTTTCCTGCACCAACACAAGTGCGAAAAGTGGTTTTTCAACACTAACACAAGTGCGAAAAGTGGTTTTTCAACACTATCACAAGTGCAAAAGTGTTTTTTCCACACTAATACAAGTGCGAAAAGTGGTTTTTCCACACTAATACAAGTGCAAAAGTGGTTTCCTGCACCAACACAAGTGCGAAAAGTGGTTTTTCAACACTAACACAAGTGCAAAAAGTGTTTTTTCCACACTAATACAAGTGCAAAAGTGGTTTCGTGCACCAACACAAGTGGGAAAAATGGTTTTTCAACACTAACACAAGTGCGAAAAGTGGTTTTTCAACACTATCACAAGTGCAAAAAGTGTTTTTTCCACACTAATACAAGTGCAAAAGTGGTTTTTCCACACTAATACAAGTGCACAAGTGGTTTCCTGCACTAACACAAGTGCGAAAGTGGTTTTTCAACACTAACACAAGTGCGAAAAGTGGTTTTTCAACACTATCACAAGTGCAAAAAGTGTTTTTTCCACACTAATACAAGAGTAAAAGTGGTTTTTCCACACTAATACAAGTGCAAAAGTGGTTTCCTGCACCAACACAAGTGCGAAAAGTGGTTTTTCAACACTAACACAAGTGCGAAAAGTGGTTTTTCAACACTAACACAAGTGCGAAAAGTGGTTTTTCAACACCTTCACAAGTGCAAAAAGTGTTTTTTCCACACTAATACAAGTGCAAAAGTGGTTTCCTGCACCAACACAAGTGCGAAAAGTGGTTTTTCAACACTAACACAAGTGCGAAAAGTGGTTTTTCAACACTAACACAAGTGCAAAAAGTGGTTTTTCCACACGAATACAAGTGCAAAAGTGGTTTCCTGCACCAACACAAGTGCGAAAAGTGGTTTTTCAAAACGAACACAAGTGCGAAAAGTGGTTTTTCAACACTAACACAAGTGCGAAAAGTGGTTTTTCAACACTAACACAAGTGCGAAAAGTGTTTTTTCCACACTAATACAAGTGCAAAAGTGGTTTCCTGCACCAACACAAGTGCGAAAAGTGGTTTTTCAACACTAACACAAGTGCGAAAAGTGGTTTTTTCAACACTATCACAAGTGCAAAAAGTGTTTTTTCCACACTAATACAAGTGCAAAAGTGGTTTCCTGCACCAACACAAGTGCGAAAAGTGGTTTTTCAACACTAACACAAGTGCGAAAAGTGGATTTTCAACACTAACACAAGTGCGAAAAGTGGTTTTTCAACACTAACACAAGTGCGAAAAGTGGTTTTTACACACGAATACAAGTGCAAAAGTGGTTTCCTGCACCAACACAAGTGCGAAAAGTGGTTTTTCAATGCTAACACAAGTGCGAAAAGTGGTTTTTCAACACTATCACAAGTGCAAAAAGTGTTTTTTCCACACTAATACAAGTGCAAAAGTGGTTTCCTGCACCAACACAAGTGCGAAAAGTGGTTTTTCAACACTAACACAAGTGCGAAAAGTGGTTTTTCAACACTATCACAAGTGCAAAAAGTGTTTTTTCCACACTAATACAGGTGCAAAAGTGGTTTTTCCACACTAATACAAGTGCAAAAGTGGTTTCCTGCACTAACACAAGTGCGAAAAGTGGTTTTTCAACACTAACACAAGTGCGAAAAGCGGTTTTTCAACACTATCACAAGTGCAAAAAGTGTTTTTTCCACACTAATACAAGAGTAAAAGTGGTTTTTCCACACTAATACAAGTGCAAAAGTGGTTTCCTGCACCAACACAAGTGCGAAAAGTGGTTTTTCAACACTAACACAAGTGCGAAAAGTGGTTTTTCAACACTAACACAAGTGCGAAAAGTGGTTTTTCAACACCTTCACAAGTGCAAAAAGTGTTTTTTCCACACCAATACAAGTGCAAAAGTGGTTTCCTGCACCAACACAAGTGCGAAAAGTGGTTTTTCAACACTAACACAAGTGCGAAAAGTGGTTTTTCAACACTAACACAAGTGCAAAAAGTGGTTTTTCCACACGAATACAAGTGCAAAAGTGGTTTCCTGCACCAACACAAGTGCGAAAAGTGGTTTTTCAAAACGAACACAAGTGCGAAAAGTGGTTTTTCAACACTAACACAAGTGCGAAAAGTGGTTTTTCAACACTAACACAAGTGCGAAAAGTGTTTTTTCCACACTAATACAAGTGCAAAAGTGGTTTCCTGCACCAACACAAGTGCGAAAAGTGGTTTTTCAACACTATCACAAGTGCAAAAAGTGTTTTTTCCACACTAATACAAGTGCAAAAGTGGTTTCCTGCACCAACACAAGTGCGAAAAGTGGTTTTTCAACACTAACACAAGTGCGAAAAGTGGTTTTTCAACACTAACACAAGTGCGAAAAGTGGTTTTTCAACACCTTCACAAGTGCAAAAAGTGTTTTTTCCACACTAATACAAGTGCAAAAGTGGTTTCCTGCACCAACACAAGTGCGAAAAGTGGTTTTTCAACACTAACACAAGTGCGAAAAGTGGTTTTTCAACACTAACACAAGTGCAAAAAGTGGTTTTTCACACGAATACAAGTGCAAAAGTGGTTTCCTGCACCAACACAAGTGCGAAAAGTGGTTTTTCAAAACGAACACAAGTGCGAAAAGTGGTTTTTCAACACTAACACAAGTGCGAAAAGTGGTTTTTCAACACTAACACAAGTGCGAAAAGTGTTTTTTCCACACTAATACAAGTGCAAAAGTGGTTTCCTGCACCAACACAAGTGCGAAAAGTGGTTTTTCAACACTAACACAAGTGCGAAAAGTGGTTTTTTCAACACTATCACAAGTGCAAAAAGTGTTTTTTCCACACTAATACAAGTGCAAAAGTGGTTTCCTGCACCAACACAAGTGTGAAAAGTGGTTTTTCAACACTAACACAAGTGCGAAAAGTGGATTTTCAACACTAACACAAGTGCGAAAAGTGGTTTTTCAACACTAACACAAGTGCGAAAAGTGGTTTTTACACACGAATACAAGTGCAAAAGTGGTTTCCTGCACCAACACAAGTGCGAAAAGTGGTTTTTCAATGCTAACACAAGTGCGAAAAGTGGTTTTTCAACACTATCACAAGTGCAAAAAGTGTTTTTTTCCACACTAATACAAGTGCAAAAGTGGTTTCCTGCACCAACACAAGTGCGAAAAGTGGTTTTTCAACACTAACACAAGTGCGAAAAGTGGTTTTTCAACACTATCACAAGTGCAAAAAGTGTTTTTTCCACACTAATACAAGAGTAAACAGTGGTTTTTCCACACTAATACAAGTGCAAAAGTGGTTTCCTGCACCAACACAAGTGCGAAAAGTGGTTTTTCAACACTAACACAAGTGCGAAAAGTGGTTTTTCAACACTAACACAAGTGCGAAAAGTGGTTTTTCAACACTATCACAAGTGCAAAAAGTGGTTTTTCAACACTAACACAAGTGCGAAAAGTGGTTTCCTGCACCAACACAAGTGCGAAAAGTGGTTTTTCAACACTAACACAAGTGCGAAAAGTGGTTTTTCAACACTATCACAAGTGCAAAAGTGTTTTTTCCACACTAATACAAGTGCGAAAAGTGGTTTTTCCACACTAATACAAGTGCAAAAGTGGTTTCCTGCACCAACACAAGTGCGAAAAGTGGTTTTTCAACACTAACACAAGTGCAAAAAGTGTTTTTTCCACACTAATACAAGTGCAAAAGTGGTTTCGTGCACCAACACAAGTGGGAAAAATGGTTTTTCAACACTAACACAAGTGCGAAAAGTGGTTTTTCAACACTATCACAAGTGCAAAAAGTGTTTTTTCCACACTAATACAAGTGCAAAAGTGGTTTTTCCACACTAATACAAGTGCACAAGTGGTTTCCTGCACTAACACAAGTGCGAAAGTGGTTTTTCAACACTAACACAAGTGCGAAAAGTGGTTTTTCAACACTATCACAAGTGCAAAAAGTGTTTTTTTCCACACTAATACAAGAGTAAAAGTGGTTTTTCCACACTAATACAAGTGCAAAAGTGGTTTCCTGCACCAACACAAGTGCGAAAAGTGGTTTTTCAACACTAACACAAGTGCGAAAAGTGGTTTTTCAACACTAACACAAGTGCGAAAAGTGGTTTTTCAACACCTTCACAAGTGCAAAAAGTGTTTTTTCCACACCAATACAAGTGCAAAAGTGGTTTCCTGCACCAACACAAGTGCGAAAAGTGGTTTTTCAACACTAACACAAGTGCGAAAAGTGGTTTTTCAACACTAACACAAGTGCAAAAAGTGGTTTTTCCACACGAATACAAGTGCAAAAGTGGTTTCCTGCACCAACACAAGTGCGAAAAGTGGTTTTTCAAAACGAACACAAGTGCGAAAAGTGGTTTTTCAACACTAACACAAGTGCGAAAAGTGGTTTTTCAACACTAACACAAGTGCGAAAAGTGTTTTTTCCACACTAATACAAGTGCAAAAGTGGTTTCCTGCACCAACACAAGTGCGAAAAGTGGTTTTTCAACACTAACACAAGTGCGAAAAGTGGTTTTTTCAACACTATCACAAGTGCAAAAAGTGTTTTTTCCACACTAATACAAGTGCAAAAGTGGTTTCCTGCACCAACACAAGTGCGAAAAGTGGTTTTTCAACACTAACACAAGTGCGAAAAGTGGATTTTCAACACTAACACAAGTGCGAAAAGTGGTTTTTCAACACTAACACAAGTGCGAAAAGTGGTTTTTACACACGAATACAAGTGCAAAAGTGGTTTCCTGCACCAACACAAGTGCGAAAAGTGGTTTTTCAATGCTAACACAAGTGCGAAAAGTGGTTTTTCAACACTATCACAAGTGCAAAAAGTGTTTTTTCCACACTAATACAAGTGCAAAAGTGGTTTCCTGCACCCAACACAAGTGCGAAAAGTGGTTTTTCAACACTAACACAAGTGCGAAAAGTGGTTTTTCAACACTATCACAAGTGCAAAAAGTGTTTTTTCCACACTAATACAGGTGCAAAAGTGGTTTTTCCACACTAATACAAGTGCAAAAGTGGTTTCCTGCACTAACACAAGTGCGAAAAGTGGTTTTTCAACACTAACACAAGTGCGAAAAGCGGTTTTTCAACACTATCACAAGTGCAAAAAGTGTTTTTTCCACACTAATACAAGAGTAAAAGTGGTTTTTCCACACTAATACAAGTGCAAAAGTGGTTTCCTGCACCAACACAAGTGCGAAAAGTGGTTTTTCAACACTAACACAAGTGCGAAAAGTGGTTTTTCAACACTAACACAAGTGCGAAAAGTGGTTTTTCAACACCTTCACAAGTGCAAAAAGTGTTTTTTCCACACCAATACAAGTGCAAAAGTGGTTTCCTGCACCAACACAAGTGCGAAAAGTGGTTTTTCAACACTAACACAAGTGCGAAAAGTGGTTTTTCAACACTAACACAAGTGCAAAAAGTGGTTTTTCCACACGAATACAAGTGCAAAAGTGGTTTCCTGCACCAACACAAGTGCGAAAAGTGGTTTTTCAAAACGAACACAAGTGCGAAAAGTGGTTTTTCAACACTAACACAAGTGCGAAAAGTGGTTTTTCAACACTAACACAAGTGCGAAAAGTGTTTTTTCCACACTAATACAAGTGCAAAAGTGGTTTCCTGCACCAACACAAGTGCGAAAAGTGGTTTTTCAACACTATCACAAGTGCAAAAAGTGTTTTTTCCACACTAATACAAGTGCAAAAGTGGTTTCCTGCACCAACACAACTGCGAAAAGTGGTTTTTCAACACTAACACAAGTGCGAAAAGTGGTTTTTCAACACTAACACAAGTGCGAAAAGTGGTTTTTCAACACTAACACAAGTGCGAAAAGTGGTTTTTCAAACACTTTCACAAGTGCAAAAAGTGTTTTTTCCACACTAATACAAGTGCAAAAGTGGTTTCCTGCACCAACACAAGTGCGAAAAGTGGTTTTTCAACACTAACACAAGTGCGAAAAGTGGTTTTTCAACACTATCACAAGTGCAAAAAGTGTTTTTTCCACACTAATACAAGAGTAAAAGTGGTTTTTTCCACACTAATACAAGTGCAAAAGTGGTTTCCTGCACCAACACAAGTGCGAAAAGTGGTTTTTCAACACTAACACAAGTGCGAAAAGTGGTTTTTCAACACTAACACAAGTGCGAAAAGTGGTTTTTCAACACCTTCACAAGTGCAAAAAGTGTTTTTTCCACACTAATACAAGTGCAAAAGTGGTTTCCTGCACCAACACAAGTGCGAAAAGTGGTTTTTCAACACTAACACAAGTGCGAAAAGTGGTTTTTCAACACTAACACAAGTGCAAAAAGTGGTTTTTCCACACGAATACAAGTGCAAAAGTGGTTTCCTGCACCAACACAAGTGCGAAAAGTGGTTTTTCAAAACGAACACAAGTGCGAAAAGTGGTTTTTCAACACTAACACAAGTGCGAAAAGTGGTTTTTCAACACTAACACAAGTGCGAAAAGTGTTTTTTCCACACTAATACAAGTGCAAAAGTGGTTTCCTGCACCAACACAAGTGCGAAAAGTGGTTTTTCAACACTAACACAAGTGCGAAAAGTGGTTTTTTCAACACTATCACAAGTGCAAAAAGTGTTTTTTCCACACTAATACAAGTGCAAAAGTGGTTTCCTGCACCAACACAAGTGTGAAAAGTGGTTTTTCAACACTAACACAAGTGCGAAAAGTGGATTTTCAACACTAACACAAGTGCGAAAAGTGGTTTTTCAACACTAACACAAGTGCGAAAAGTGGTTTTTACACACGAATACAAGTGCAAAAGTGGTTTCCTGCACCAACACAAGTGCGAAAAGTGGTTTTTCAATGCTAACACAAGTGCGAAAAGTGGTTTTTCAACACTATCACAAGTGCAAAAAGTGTTTTTTCCACACTAATACAAGTGCAAAAGTGGTTTCCTGCACCAACACAAGTGCGAAAAGTGGTTTTTCAACACTAACACAAGTGCGAAAAGTGGTTTTTCAACACTATCACAAGTGCAAAAAGTGTTTTTTTCCACACTAATACAAGAGTAAAAGTGGTTTTTCCACACTAATACAAGTGCAAAAGTGGTTTCCTGCACCAACACAAGTGCGAAAAGTGGTTTTTCAACACTAACACAAGTGCGAAAAGTGGTTTTTCAACACTAACACAAGTGCGAAAAGTGGTTTTTCAACACTATCACAAGTGCAAAAAGTGGTTTTTCAACACTAACACAAGTGCGAAAAGTGGTTTCCTGCACCAACACAAGTGCGAAAAGTGGTTTTTCAACACTAACACAAGTGCGAAAAGTGGTTTTTCAACACTATCACAAGTGCAAAAGTGTTTTTTCCACACTAATACAAGTGCGAAAAGTGGTTTTTCCACACTAATACAAGTGCAAAAGTGGTTTCCTGCACCAACACAAGTGCGAAAAGTGGTTTTTCAACACTAACACAAGTGCAAAAAGTGTTTTTTCCACACTAATACAAGTGCAAAAGTGGTTTCGTGCACCAACACAAGTGGGAAAAATGGTTTTTCAACACTAACACAAGTGCGAAAAGTGGTTTTTCAACACTATCACAAGTGCAAAAAGTGTTTTTTCCACACTAATACAAGTGCAAAAGTGGTTTTTCCACACTAATACAAGTGCACAAGTGGTTTCCTGCACTAACACAAGTGCGAAAGTGGTTTTTCAACACTAACACAAGTGCGAAAAGTGGTTTTTCAACACTATCACAAGTGCAAAAAGTGTTTTTTCCACACTAATACAAGAGTAAAAGTGGTTTTTCCACACTAATACAAGTGCAAAAGTGGTTTCCTGCACCAACACAAGTGCGAAAAGTGGTTTTTCAACACTAACACAAGTGCGAAAAGTGGTTTTTCAACACTAACACAAGTGCGAAAAGTGGTTTTTCAACACCTTCACAAGTGCAAAAAGTGTTTTTTCCACACCAATACAAGTGCAAAAGTGGTTTCCTGCACCAACACAAGTGCGAAAAGTGGTTTTTCAACACTAACACAAGTGCGAAAAGTGGTTTTTCAACACTAACACAAGTGCAAAAAGTGGTTTTTCCACACGAATACAAGTGCAAAAGTGGTTTCCTGCACCAACACAAGTGCGAAAAGTGGTTTTTCAAAACGAACACAAGTGCGAAAAGTGGTTTTTCAACACTAACACAAGTGCGAAAAGTGGATTTTCAACACTAACACAAGTGCGAAAAGTGGTTTTTCAACACTAACACAAGTGCGAAAAGTGGTTTTTACACACGAATACAAGTGCAAAAGTGGTTTCCTGCACCAACACAAGTGCGAAAAGTGGTTTTTCAATGCTAACACAAGTGCGAAAAGTGGTTTTTCAACACTATCACAAGTGCAAAAAGTGTTTTTTCCACACTAATACAAGTGCAAAAGTGGTTTCCTGCACCAACACAAGTGCGAAAAGTGGTTTTTCAACACTAACACAAGTGCGAAAAGTGGTTTTTCAACACTATCACAAGTGCAAAAAGTGTTTTTTCCACACTAATACAGGTGCAAAAGTGGTTTTTCCACACTAATACAAGTGCAAAAGTGGTTTCCTGCACTAACACAAGTGCGAAAAGTGGTTTTTCAACACTAACACAAGTGCGAAAAGCGGTTTTTCAACACTATCACAAGTGCAAAAAGTGTTTTTTCCACACTAATACAAGAGTAAAAGTGGTTTTTCCACACTAATACAAGTGCAAAAGTGGTTTCCTGCACCAACAAAAGTGCGAAAAGTGGTTTTTCAACACTAACACAAGTGCGAAAAGTGGTTTTTCAACACTTTCACAAGTGCAAAAAGTGTTTTTTCCACACTAATACAAGTGCAAAAGTGGTTTCCTGCACCAACACAAGTGCGAAAAGTGGTTTTTCAACACTAACACAAGTGCGAAAAGTGGTTTTTCAACACTAACACAAGTGCAAAAAGTGGTTTTTCCACACGAATACAAGTGCAAAAGTGGTTTCCTGCACCAACACAAGTGCGAAAAGTGGTTTTTCAAAACGAACACAAGTGCGAAAAGTGGTTTTTCAACACTAACACAAGTGCGAAAAGTGGTTTTCAACACTAACACAAGTGCGAAAAGTGGTTTTTACACACAAATACAAGTGCAAAAGTGGTTTCCTGCACCAACACAAGTGCGAAAAGTGGTTTTTCAATGCTAACACAAGTGCGAAAAGTGGTTTTTCAACACTATCACAAGTGCAAAAAGTGTTTTTTCCACACTAATACAAGTGCAAAAGTGGTTTCCTGCACCAACACAAGTGCGAAAAGTGGTTTTTCAACACTAACACAAGTGCGAAAAGTGGTTTTTCAACACTAACACAAGTGCGAAAAGTAGTTTTTCCACACTAATACAAGTGCAAAAGTGGTTTCCTGCACCAACACAAGTGCGAAAAGTGGTTTTTCAACACTAACACAAGTGCGAAAAGTGGTTTTTCAACACTAACACGAGTGCGAAAAGTGGTTTTTCAACACTAACACAAGTGCGAAAAGTGGTTTTTCAACACTATCACAAGTGCAAAAAGTGTTTTTTCCACACTAATACAAGTGTAAAAGTGGTTTTTCCACACTAATACAAGTGCAAAAGTGGTTTCCTGCACCAACACAAGTGCGAAAAGTGGTTTTTCAACACTAACACAAGTGCGAAAAGTGGTTTTTCAACACTATCACAAGTGCAAAAGTGTTTTTTCCACACCAATACAAGTGTGAAAAGTGGTTTTTCCACACTAATACAAGTGCAAAAGTGGTTTCCTGCACCAACACAAGTACGAAAAGTGGTTTTTCAACACTAACACAAGTGCGAAAAGTGGTTCCACACTAATACAAGTGCAAAAGTGGTTTCCTGCACCAACACAAGTGCGAAAAGTGGTTTTTCAACACTATCACAAGTGCAAAAAGTGATTTTTCCACACTAATATAAGTGCAAAAGTGGTTTCCTGCACCAACACAAGTGCGAAAAGTGGTTTTTCAACACTAACACAAGTGCGAAAAGTGGTTTTTCAACACTAACGCAAGTGCGAAAAGTGGTTTTTCCACACTAACACAAGTGCGAAAAGTGGTTTTCCACACTAATACAAGTGTAAAAGTGGTTTCCTGCACCAACACAAGTGCGAAAAGTGGTTTTTCAACACTATCACAAGTGCAAAAAGTGTTTTTTCCACACTAATACAAGTGCAAAAGTGGTTTCCTGCACCAACACAAGTGCGAAAAGTGGTTTTTCAACACTAACACAAGTGCGAAAAGTGGTTTTTCAACACTAACACAAGTGCGAAAAGTCGTTTTTCCACACTAATACAAGTGCAAAAGTGGTTTCCTGCACCAACAGAAGTGCGAAAAATGGTTTTTCAACACTAACACAAGTGCAAAAAGTGGTTTTTCAACACTATCACAAGTGCAAAAAGTGTTTTTTCCACACTAATACAGGTGCAAAAGTGGTTTTTCCACACTAATACAAGTGCAAACGTGGTTTCCTGCACTAACACAAGTGCGAAAAGTGGTTTTTCAACACTAACACAAGTGCGAAAAGTGGTTTTTCAACACTATCACAAGTGCAAAAAGTGTTTTTTCCACACTAATACAAGAGTAAAAGTGGTTTTTCCACACTAATACAAGTGCAAAAGTGGTTTCCTGCACCAACACAAGTGCGAAAAGTGGTTTTTCAACACTAACACAAGTGCGAAAAGTGGTTTTTCAACACTATCACAAGTGCAAAAAGTATTTTTTCCACACTAATACAAGAGTAAAAGTGGTTTTTCCACACTATTACAAGTGCAAAAGTGGTTTCCTGCACCAACACAAGTGCGAAAAGTGGTTTTTCAACACTAACACAAGTGCGAAAAGTGGTTTTTCAACACTATCACAAGTGCAAAAAGTGTTTTTTCCACACTAATACAAGTGCAAAAGTGGTTTCCTGCACCAACACAAGTGCGAAAAGTGGTTTTTCAACACTATCACAAGTGCAAAAAGTGGTTTTTCAACACTAACACAAGTGCGAAAAGTGGTTTCCTGCACCAACACAAGTGCGAAAAGTGGTTTTTCAACACTAACACAAGTGCGAAAAGTGGTTTTTCAACACTATCACAAGTGCAAAAGTGTTTTTTCCACACTAATACAAGTGCGAAAAGTGGTTTTTCCACACTAATACAAGTGCAAAAGTGGTTTCCTGCACCAACACAAGTGCGAAAAGTGGTTTTTCAACACTAACACAAGTGCAAAAAGTGTTTTTTCCACACTAATACAAGTGCAAAAGTGGTTTCGTGCACCAACACAAGTGCGAAAAATGGTTTTTCAACACTAACACAAGTGCGAAAAGTGGTTTTTCAACACTATCACAAGTGCAAAAAGTGTTTTTTTCCACACTAATACAAGTGCAAAAGTGGTTTTTCCACACTAATACAAGTGCACAAGTGGTTTCCTGCACTAACACAAGTGCGAAAGTGGTTTTTCAACACTAACACAAGTGCGAAAAGTGGTTTTTCAACACTATCACAAGTGCAAAAAGTGTTTTTTCCACACTAATACAAGAGTAAAAGTGGTTTTTCCACACTAATACAAGTGCAAAAGTGGTTTCCTGCACCAACACAAGTGCGAAAAGTGGTTTTTCAACACTAACACAAGTGCGAAAAGTGGTTTTTCAACACTAACACAAGTGCGAAAAGTGGTTTTTCAACACCTTCACAAGTGCAAAAAGTGTTTTTTCCACACTAATACAAGTGCAAAAGTGGTTTCCTGCACCAACACAAGTGCGAAAAGTGGTTTTTCAACACTAACACAAGTGCGAAAAGTGGTTTTTCAACACTAACACAAGTGCAAAAAGTGGTTTTTCCACACGAATACAAGTGCAAAAGTGGTTTCCTGCACCAACACAAGTGCGAAAAGTGGTTTTTCAAAACGAACACAAGTGCGAAAAGTGGTTTTTCAACACTAACACAAGTGCGAAAAGTGGTTTTTCAACACTAACACAAGTGCGAAAAGTGTTTTTTCCACACTAATACAAGTGCAAAAGTGGTTTCCTGCACCAACACAAGTGCGAAAAGTGGTTTTTCAACACTAACACAAGTGCGAAAAGTGGTTTTTTCAACACTATCACAAGTGCAAAAAGTGTTTTTTCCACACTAATACAAGTGCAAAAGTGGTTTCCTGCACCAACACAAGTGTGAAAAGTGGTTTTTCAACACTAACACAAGTGCGAAAAGTGGATTTTCAACACTAACACAAGTGCGAAAAGTGGTTTTTCAACACTAACACAAGTGCGAAAAGTGGTTTTTACACACGAATACAAGTGCAAAAGTGGTTTCCTGCACCAACACAAGTGCGAAAAGTGGTTTTTCAATGCTAACACAAGTGCGAAAAGTGGTTTTTCAACACTATCACAAGTGCAAAAAGTGTTTTTTCCACACTAATACAAGTGCAAAAGTGGTTTCCTGCACCAACACAAGTGCGAAAAGTGGTTTTTCAACACTAACACAAGTGCGAAAAGTGGTTTTTCAACACTATCACAAGTGCAAAAAGTGTTTTTTCCACACTAATACAGGTGCAAAAGTGGTTTTTCCACACTATAACAAGTGCAAAAGTGGTTTCCTGCACTAACACAAGTGCGAAAAGTGGTTTTTCAACACTAACACAAGTGCGAAAAGCGGTTTTTCAACACTATCACAAGTGCAAAAAGTGTTTTTTCCACACTAATACAAGAGTAAAAGTGGTTTTTCCACACTAATACAAGTGCAAAAGTGGTTTCCTGCACCAACACAAGTGCGAAAAGTGGTTTTTCAACACTAACACAAGTGCGAAAAGTGGTTTTTCAACACTTTCACAAGTGCAAAAAGTGTTTTTTCCACACTAATACAAGTGCAAAAGTGGTTTCCTGCACCAACACAAGTGCGAAAAGTGGTTTTTCAACACTAACACAAGTGCGAAAAGTGGTTTTTCAACACTAACACAAGTGCAAAAAGTGGTTTTTCCACACGAATACAAGTGCAAAAGTGGTTTCCTGCACCAACACAAGTGCGAAAAGTGGTTTTTCAAAACGAACACAAGTGCGAAAAGTGGTTTTTCAACACTAACACAAGTGTGAAAAGTGGTTTTCAACACTAACACAAGTGCGAAAAGTGGTTTTTCCACACTAATACAAGTGCAAAAGTGGTTTCCTGCACCAACACAAGTGCGAAAAGTGGTTTTTCAACACTAACACAAGTGCGAAAAGTGGTTTTTTCAACACTATCACAAGTGCAAAAAGTGTTTTTTCCACACTAATACAAGTGCAAAAGTGGTTTCCTGCACCAACACAAGTGCGAAAAGTGGTTTTTCAACACTAACACAAGTGCGAAAAGTGGATTTTCAACACTAACACAAGTGCGAAAAGTGGTTTTTCAACACTAACACAAGTGCGAAAAGTGGTTTTTACACACGAATACAAGTGCAAAAGTGGTTTCCTGCACCAACACAAGTGCGAAAAGTGGTTTTTCAATGCTAACACAAGTGCGAAAAGTGGTTTTTCAACACTATCACAAGTGCAAAAAGTGTATTTTCCACACTAATACAAGTGCAAAAGTGGTTTCCTGCACCAACACAAGTGCGAAAAGTGGTTTTTCAACACTAACACAAGTGCGAAAAGTGGTTTTTCAACACTAACACAAGTGCGAAAAGTGGTTTTTCCACACTAATACAAGTGCAAAAGTGGTTTCCTGCACCAACACAAGTGCGAAAAGTGGTTTTTCAACACTAACACAAGTGCGAAAAGTGGTTTTTAAACAATAACACAAGTGCGAAAAGTGGTTTTTCAACACTAATACAAGTGCAAAAGTGGTTTCCTGCACCAACACAAGTGCGAAAAGTGGTTTTTCAACACTAACACAAGTGTGAAAAGTGGTTTTTCAACACTAACACAAGTGCGAAAAGTGGTTTTTCCACACTAACACAAGTGCGAAAAGTGGTTTTCCACACTAATACAAGTGTAAAAGTGGTTTCCTGCACCAACACAAGTGCGAAAAGTGGTTTTTCAACACTATCACAAGTGCAAAAAGTGTTTTTTCCACATTAATACAAGTGCAAAAGTGGTTTCCTGCACCAACACAAGTGCGAAAAGTGGTTTTTCAACACTAACACAAGTGCGAAAAGTGGTTTTTCAACACTAACACAAGTGCGAAAAGTGGTTTTTCAACACTAACCCAAGTGCGAAAAGTGGTTTTTCAACACTTTCACAAGTGCAAAAAGTGTTTTTTCCACACTAATACAAGTGCAAAAGTGGTTTCCTGCACCAACACAAGTGCGAAAAGTGGTTTTTCAACACTAACACAAGTGCGAAAAGTGGTTTTTCAACACTAACACAAGTGCGAAAAGTGGTTTTTCAACACTAACACAAGTGCGAAAAGTGGTTTTTCAACACTAACACAAGTGCGAAAAGTGGTTTTTCAACACTATCACAAGTGCAAAAAGTGTTTTTTCCACACTAATACAAGTGTAAAAGTGGTTTTTCCACACTAATACAAGTGCAAAAGTGGTTTCCTGCACCAACACAAGTGCGAAAAGTGGTTTTTCAACACTAACACAAGTGCGAAAAGTGGTTTTTCAACACTATCACAAGTGCAAAAGTGTTTTTTCCACACTAATACAAGTGCGAAAAGTGGTTTTTCCACACTAATACAAGTGCAAAAGTGGTTTCCTGCACCAACACAAGTGCGAAAAGTGGTTTTTCAACACTAACACAAGTGCGAAAAGTGGTTCCACACTAATACAAGTGCAAAAGTGGTTTCCTGCACCAACACAAGTGCGAAAAGTGGTTTTTCAACACTATCACAAGTGCAAAAAGTGATTTTTCCACACTAATATAAGTGCAAAAGTGGTTTCCTGCACCAACACAAGTGCGAAAAGTGGTTTTTCAACACTAACACAAGTGCGAAAAGTGGTTTTTCAACACTAACGCAAGTGCGAAAAGTGGTTTTTCCACACTAACACAAGTGCTTAAAGTGGTTTTCCACACTAATACAAGTGTAAAAGTGGTTTCCTGCACCAACACAAGTGCGAAAAGTGGTTTTTCAACACTATCACAAGTGCAAAAAGTGTTTTTTCCACACTAATACAAGTGCAAAAGTGGTTTCCTGCACCAACACAAGTGCGAAAAGTGGTTTTTCAACACTAACACAAGTGCGAAAAGTGGTTTTTCAACACTAACACAAGTGCAAAAAGTGTTTTTTCCACACTAATACAGGTGCAAAAGTGGTTTTTCCACACTAATACAAGTGCAAAAGTGGTTTCCTGCACCAACACAAGTGCGAAAAGTGGTTTTTCAACACTAACACAAGTGCGAAAAGTGGTTTTTAAACAATAACACAAGTGCGAAAAGTGGTTTTTCAACACTAATACAAGTGCAAAAGTGGTTTCCTGCACCAACACAAGTGCGAAAAGTGGTTTTTCAACACTAACACAAGTGTGAAAAGTGGTTTTTCAACACTAACACAAGTGCGAAAAGTGGTTTTTCCACACTAACACAAGTGCGAAAAGTGGTTTTCCACACTAATACAAGTGTAAAAGTGGTTTCCTGCACCAACACAAGTGCGAAAAGTGGTTTTTCAACACTATCACAAGTGCAAAAAGTGTTTTTTCCACACTAATACAAGTGCAAAAGTGGTTTCCTGCACCAACACAACTGCGAAAAGTGGTTTTTCAACACTAACACAAGTGCGAAAAGTGGTTTTTCAACACTAACACAAGTGCGAAAAGTGGTTTTTCAACACTAACACAAGTGCGAAAAGTGGTTTTTCAACACTTTCACAAGTGCAAAAAGTGTTTTTTCCACACTAATACAAGTGCAAAAGTGGTTTCCTGCACCAACACAAGTGCGAAAAGTGGTTTTTCAACACTAACACAAGTGCGAAAAGTGGTTTTTCAACACTAACACAAGTGCGAAAAGTGGTTTTTCAACACTAACACAAGTGCGAAAAGTGGTTTTTCAACACTAACACAAGTGCGAAAAGTGGTTTTTCAACACTATCACAAGTGCAAAAAGTGTTTTTTCCACACTAATACAAGTGTAAAAGTGGTTTTTCCATACTAATACAAGTGCAAAAGTGGTTTCCTGCACCAACACAAGTGCGAAAAGTGGTTTTTCAACACTAACACAAGTGCGAAAAGTGGTTTTTCAATACTATCACAAGTGCAAAAGTGTTTTTTCCACACTAATACAAGTGCGAAAAGTGGTTTTTCCACGCTAATACAAGTGCAAAAGTGGTTTCCTGCACCAACACAAGTGCGAAAAGTGGTTTTTCAACACTAACACAAGTGCGAAAAGTGGTTCCACACTAATACAAGTGCAAAAGTGGTTTCCTGCACCAACACAAGTGCGAAAAGTGGTTTTTCAACACTATCACAAGTGCAAAAAGTGATTTTTCCACACTAATATAAGTGCAAAAGTGGTTTCCTGCACCAACACAAGTGCGAAAAGTGGTTTTTCAACACTAACACAAGTGCGAAAAGTGGTTTTTCAACACTAACGCAAGTGCGAAAAGTGGTTTTTCCACACTAACACAAGTGCGTAAAGTGGTTTTCCACACTAATACAAGTGTAAAAGTGGTTTCCTGCACCAACACAAGTGCGAAAAGTGGTTTTTCAACACTATCACAAGTGCAAAAAGTGTTTTTTCCACACTAATACAAGTGCAAAAGTGGTTTCCTGCACCAACACAAGTGCGAAAAGTGGTTTTTCAACACTAACACAAGTGCGAAAAGTGGTTTTTCAACACTAACACAAGTGCAAAAAGTGTTTTTTCCACACTAATACAGGTGCAAAAGTGGTTTTTCCACACTAATACAAGTGCAAAAGTGGTTTCCTGCACTAACACAAGTGCGAAAAGTGGTTTTTCAACATTAACACAAGTGCGAAAAGTGGTTTTTCAACACTATCACAAGTGCAAAAAGTGTTTTTTCCACACTAATACATGAGTAAAAGTGGTTTTTCCACACTAATACAAGTGCAAAAGTGGTTTCCTGCACCAACACAAGTGCGAAAAGTGGTTTTTCAACACTAACACAAGTGCGAAAAGTGGTTTTTCAACACTTTCACAAGTGCAAAAAGTGTTTTTTCCACACTAATACAAGTGCAAAAGTGGTTTCCTGCACCAACAAAAGTGCGAAAAGTGGTTTTTCAACACTAACACAAGTGCGAAAAGTGGTTTTTCAACACTAACACAAGTGCGAAAAGTGGTTTTTCTACACTAACACAAGTGCGAAAAGTGGTTTTTCAACACTATCACAAGTGCAAAAAGTGTTTTTTCCACACTAATACAAGTGTAAAAGTGGTTTTTCCACACTAATACAAGTGCAAAAGTGGTTTCCTGCACCAACACAAGTGCGAAAAGTGGTTTTTCAACACTAACACAAGTGCGAAAAGTGGTTTTTCAACACTATCACAAGTGCAAAAGTGTTTTTTCCACACTAATACAAGTGCGAAAAGTGGTTTTTCCACACTAATACAAGTGCAAAAGTGGTTTCCTGCACCAACACAAGTGCGAAAAGTGGTTTTTCAACACTAACACAAGTGCGAAAAGTGGTTTTTCAACACTAACACAAGTGCAAAAAGTGGTTTTTCCACACGAATACAAGTGCAAAAGTGGTTTCCTGCACCAACACAAGTGCGAAAAGTGGTTTTTCAACACGAACACAAGTGCGAAAAGTGGTTTTTCAACACTAACACAAGTGCGAAAAGTGGTTTTTCAACACTAACACAAGTGCGAAAAGTGGTTTTTCCACACTAATACAAGTGCAAAAGTGGTTTCCTGCACCAACACAAGTGCGAAAAGTGGTTTTTCAACACTAACACAAGTGCGAAAAGTGGTTTTTTCAACACTATCACAAGTGCAAAAAGTGTTTTTTCCACACTAATACAAGTGCAAAAGTGGTTTCCTGCACCAACACAAGTGCGAAAAGTGGTTTTTCAACACTAACACAAGTGCGAAAAGTGGATTTTCAACACTAACACAAGTGCGAAAAGTGGTTTTTCAACACTAACACAAGTGCGAAAAGTGATTTTTACACACGAATACAAGTGCAAAAGTGGTTTCCTGCACCAACACAAGTGCGAAAAGTGGTTTTTCAATACTAACACAAGTGCGAAAAGTGGTTTTTCAACACTATCACAAGTGCAAAAAGTGTTTGTTCCACACTAATACAAGTGCAAAAGTGGTTTCCTGCACCAACACAAGTGCGAAAAGTGGTTTTTCAACACTAACACAATTGCGAAAAGTGGTTTTTCAACACTAACACAAGTGCGAAAAGTGGTTTTTCAACACTAACACAAGTGCGAAAAGTGGTTTCCTGCACCAACACAAGTGAGAAAACTGGTTTTTCAACACTAATACAAGTGCGAAAAGTGGTTTTTCAACACTATCACAAGTGCAAAAAGTGTTTTTTCCACACTAATACAAGTGCAAAAGTGGTTTCCTGCACCAACACAAGTGCGAAAAGTGGTTTTTCAACACTAACACAAGTGCGAAAAGTGGTTTTTGAACACTAACACAAGTGCGAAAAGTGGTTTTTCCACACTAATACAATTGCAAAAGTGGTTTCCTGCACCAACAAAAGTGCGAAAAGTGGTTTTTCAACACTAACACAAGTGTGAAAAGTGGTTTTTCAACACTAACACAAGTGCGAAAAGTGGTTTTTCAACACTAACACAAGTGCGAAAAGTGGTTTTCCACACTAATACAAGTGCAAAAGTGGTTTCCTGCACCAACACAAGTGGGAAAAGTGGTTTTTCAACACTAACACAAGTGCGAAAAGTGGTTTTTCAACACTATCACAAGTGCAAAAAGTGTTTTTTCCACACTAATACAAGTGCAAAAGTGGTTTCCTGCACCAACACAAGTGCGAAAAGTGGTTTTTCAACACTATCACAAGTGCGAAAAGTGGTTTTTCAACACTAACACAAGTGCGAAAAGTGGTTTTTCAACACTATCACAAGTGCAAAAAGTATTTTTTCCACACTAATACAAGAGTAAAAGTGGTTTTTCCACACTAATACAAGTGCAAAAGTGGTTTCCTGCACCAACACAAGTGCGAAAAGTGGTTTTTCAACACTAACACAAGTGCGAAAAGTGGTTTTTCAACACTATCACAAGTGCAAAAAGTGTTTTTTCCACACTAATACAAGTGCAAAAGTGGTTTCCTGCACCAACACAAGTGCAAAAGTGGTTTCCTGCACCAACACAAGTGCGAAAAGTGGTTTTTCAACACTAACACAAGTGCGAAAAGTGGTTTTTCAACACTATCACAAGTGCAAAAAGTATTTTTTCCACACTAATACAAGAGTAAAAGTGGTTTTTCCACACTAATACAAGTGCAAAAGTGGTTTCCTGCACCAACACAAGTGCGAAAAGTGGTTTTTCAACACTAACACAAGTGCGAAAAGTGGTTTTTCAACACTATCACAAGTGCAAAAAGTGTTTTTTCCACACTAATACAGGTGCAAAAGTGGTTTTTCCACACTAATACAAGTGCAAAAGTGGTTTCCTGCACTAACACAAGTGCGAAAAGTGGTTTTTCAACACTAACACAAGTGCGAAAAGCGGTTTTTCAACACTATCACAAGTGCAAAAAGTGTTTTTTCCACACTAATACAAGAGTAAAAGTGGTTTTTCCACACTAATACAAGTGCAAAAGTGGTTTCCTGCACCAACACAAGTGCGAAAAGTGGTTTTTCAACACTAACACAAGTGCGAAAAGTGGTTTTTCAACACTTTCACAAGTGCAAAAAGTGTTTTTTCCACACTAATACAAGTGCAAAAGTGGTTTCCTGCACCAACACAAGTGCGAAAAGTGGTTTTTCAACACCAACACAAGTGCGAAAAGTGGTTTTTCAACACTAACACAAGTGCAAAAAGTGGTTTTTCCACACGAATACAAGTGCAAAAGTGGTTTCCTGCACCAACACAAGTGCGAAAAGTGGTTTTTCAAAACGAACACAAGTGCGAAAAGTGGTTTTTCAACACTAACACAAGTGCGAAAAGTGGTTTTCAACACTAACACAAGTGCGAAAAGTGGTTTTTCAACACTATCACAAGTGCAAAAAGTGTTTTTTCCACACTAATACAAGTGTAAAAGTGGTTTTTCCACACTAATACATGTGCAAAAGTGGTTTCCTGCACCAACACAAGTGCGAAAAGTGGTTTTTCAACACTAACACAAGTGCGAAAAGTGGTTTTTCAACACTATCACAAGTGCAAAAGTGTTTTTTCCACACTAATACAAGTGCGAAAAGTGGTTTTTCCACACTAATACAAGTGCAAAAGTGGTTTCCTGCACCAACACAAGTGCGAAAAGTGGTTTTTCAACACTAACACAAGTGCGAAAAGTGGTTTTTCAACACTAACACAAGTGCAAAAAGTGGTTTTTCCACACGAATACAAGTGCAAAAGTGGTTTCCTGCACCAACACAAGTGCGAAAAGTGGTTTTTCAACACGAACACAAGTGCGAAAAGTGGTTTTTCAACACTAACACAAGTGCGAAAAGTGGTTTTTCAACACTAACACAAGTGCGAAAAGTGGTTTTTCCACACTAATACAAGTGCAAAAGTGGTTTCCTGCACCAACACAAGTGCGAAAAGTGGTTTTTCAACACTAACACAAGTGCGAAAAGTGGTTTTTTCAACACTATCACAAGTGCAAAAAGTGTTTTTTCCACACTAATACAAGTGCAAAAGTGGTTTCCTGCACCAACACAAGTGCGAAAAGTGGTTTTTCAACACTAACACAAGTGCGAAAAGTGGATTTTCAACACTAACACAAGTGCGAAAAGTGGTTTTTCAACACTAACACAAGTGCGAAAAGTGGTTTTTACACACGAATACAAGTGCAAAAGTGGTTTCCTGCACCAACACAAGTGCGAAAAGTGGTTTTTCAATACTAACACAAGTGCGAAAAGTGGTTTTTCAACACTATCACAAGTGCAAAAAGTGTTTGTTCCACACTAATACAAGTGCAAAAGTGGTTTCCTGCACCAACACAAGTGCGAAAAGTGGTTTTTCAACACTAACACAAGTGCGAAAAGTGGTTTTTCAACACTAACACAAGTGCGAAAAGTGGTTTTTCAACACTAACACAAGTGCGAAAAGTGGTTTCCTGCACCAACACAAGTGAGAAAACTGGTTTTTCAACACTAATACAAGTGCGAAAAGTGGTTTTTCAACACTATCACAAGTGCAAAAAGTGTTTTTTCCACACTAATACAAGTGCAAAAGTGGTTTCCTGCACCAACACAAGTGCGAAAAGTGGTTTTTCAACACTAACACAAGTGCGAAAAGTGGTTTTTCAACACTTTCACAAGTGCAAAAAGTGTTTTTTCCACACTAATACAAGTGCAAAAGTGGTTTCCTGCACCAACAAAAGTGCGAAAAGTGGTTTTTCAACACTAACACAAGTGCGAAAAGTGGTTTTTCAACACTAACACAAGTGCGAAAAGTGGTTTTTCTACACTAACACAAGTGCGAAAAGTGGTTTTTCAACACTATCACAAGTGCAAAAAGTGTTTTTTCCACACTAATACAAGTGTAAAAGTGGTTTTTCCACACTAATACAAGTGCAAAAGTGGTTTCCTGCACCAACACAAGTGCGAAAAGTGGTTTTTCAACACTAACACAAGTGCGAAAAGTGGTTTTTCAACACTATCACAAGTGCAAAAGTGTTTTTTCCACACTAATACAAGTGCGAAAAGTGGTTTTTCCACACTAATACAAGTGCAAAAGTGGTTTCCTGCACCAACACAAGTGCGAAAAGTGGTTTTTCAACACTAACACAAGTGCGAAAAGTGGTTTTTCAACACTAACACAAGTGCAAAAAGTGGTTTTTCCACACGAATACAAGTGCAAAAGTGGTTTCCTGCACCAACACAAGTGCGAAAAGTGGTTTTTCAACACGAACACAAGTGCGAAAAGTGGTTTTTCAACACTAACACAAGTGCGAAAAGTGGTTTTTCAACACTAACACAAGTGCGAAAAGTGGTTTTTCCACACTAATACAAGTGCAAAAGTGGTTTCCTGCACCAACACAAGTGCGAAAAGTGGTTTTTCAACACTAACACAAGTGCGAAAAGTGGTTTTTTCAACACTATCACAAGTGCAAAAAGTGTTTTTTCCACACTAATACAAGTGCAAAAGTGGTTTCCTGCACCAACACAAGTGCGAAAAGTGGTTTTTCAACACTAACACAAGTGCGAAAAGTGGATTTTCAACACTAACACAAGTGCGAAAAGTGGTTTTTCAACACTAACACAAGTGCGAAAAGTGGTTTTTACACACGAATACAAGTGCAAAAGTGGTTTCCTGCACCAACACAAGTGCGAAAAGTGGTTTTTCAATACTAACACAAGTGCGAAAAGTGGTTTTTCAACACTATCACAAGTGCAAAAAGTGTTTGTTCCACACTAATACAAGTGCAAAAGTGGTTTCCTGCACCAACACAAGTGCGAAAAGTGGTTTTTCAACACTAACACAAGTGCGAAAAGTGGTTTTTCAACACTAACACAAGTGCGAAAAGTGGTTTTTCAACACTAACACAAGTGCGAAAAGTGGTTTCCTGCACCAACACAAGTGAGAAAACTGGTTTTTCAACACTAATACAAGTGCGAAAAGTGGTTTTTCAACACTATCACAAGTGCAAAAAGTGTTTTTTCCACACTAATACAAGTGCAAAAGTGGTTTCCTGCACCAACACAAGTGCGAAAAGTGGTTTTTCAACACTAACACAAGTGCGAAAAGTGGTTTTTCAACACTAACACAAGTGCGAAAAGTGGTTTTTCCACACTAATACAATTGCAAAAGTGGTTTCCTGCACCAACAAAAGTGCGAAAAGTGGTTTTTCAACACTAACACAAGTGTGAAAAGTGGTTTTTCAACACTAACACAAGTGTGAAAAGTGGTTTTTCAACACTAACACAAGTGCGAAAAGTGGTTTTTCCACACTAATACAAGTGCAAAAGTGGTTTCCTGCACCAACACAAGTGGGAAAAGTGGTTTTTCAACACTAACACAAGTGCGAAAAGTGGTTTTTCAACACTATCACAAGTGCAAAAAGTGTTTTTTCCACACTAATACAAGTGCAAAAGTGGTTTCCTGCACCAACACAAGTGCGAAAAGTGGTTTTTCAACACTATCACAAGTGCGAAAAGTGGTTTTTCAACACTAACACAAGTGCGAAAAGTGGTTTTTCAACCCTATCACAAGTGCAAAAAGTATTTTTTCCACACTAATACAAGAGTAAAAGTGGTTTTTCCACACTAATACAAGTGCAAAAGTGGTTTCCTGCACCAACACAAGTGCGAAAAGTGGTTTTTCAACACTAACACAAGTGCGAAAAGTGGTTTTTCAACACTATCACAAGTGCAAAAAGTGTTTTTTCCACACTAATACAAGTGCAAAAGTGGTTTCCTGCACCAACACAAGTGCAAAAGTGGTTTCCTGCACCAACACAAGTGCGAAAAGTGGTTTTTCAACACTAACACAAGTGCGAAAAGTGGTTTTTCAACACTATCACAAGTGCAAAAAGTATTTTTTCCACACTAATACAAGAGTAAAAGTGGTTTTTCCACACTAATACAAGTGCAAAAGTGGTTTCCTGCACCAACACAAGTGCGAAAAGTGGTTTTTCAACACTAACACAAGTGCGAAAAGTGGTTTTTCAACACTATCACAAGTGCAAAAAGTGTTTTTTCCACACTAATACAGGTGCAAAAGTGGTTTTTCCACACTAATACAAGTGCAAAAGTGGTTTCCTGCACTAACACAAGTGCGAAAAGTGGTTTTTCAACACTAACACAAGTGCGAAAAGCGGTTTTTCAACACTATCACAAGTGCAAAAAGTGTTTTTTCCACACTAATACAAGAGTAAAAGTGGTTTTTCCACACTAATACAAGTGCAAAAGTGGTTTCCTGCACCAACACAAGTGCGAAAAGTGGTTTTTCAACACTAACACAAGTGCGAAAAGTGGTTTTTCAACACTTTCACAAGTGCAAAAAGTGTTTTTTCCACACTAATACAAGTGCAAAAGTGGTTTCCTGCACCAACACAAGTGCAAAAAGTGGTTTTTCAACACCAACACAAGTGCGAAAAGTGGTTTTTCAACACTAACACAAGTGCAAAAAGTGGTTTTTCCACACGAATACAAGTGCAAAAGTGGTTTCCTGCACCAACACAAGTGCGAAAAGTGGTTTTTCAAAACGAACACAAGTGCGAAAAGTGGTTTTTCAACACTAACACAAGTGCGAAAAGTGGTTTTCAACACTAACACAAGTGCGAAAAGTGGTTTTTCAACACTATCACAAGTGCAAAAAGTGTTTTTTCCACACTAATACAAGTGTAAAAGTGGTTTTGCCACACTAATACAAGTGCAAAAGTGGTTTCCTGCACCAACACAAGTGCGAAAAGTGGTTTTTCAACACTAACACAAGTGCGAAAAGTGGTTTTTCAACACTATCACAAGTGCAAAAGTGTTTTTTCCACACTAATACAAGTGCGAAAAGTGGTTTTTCCACACTAATACAAGTGCAAAAGTGGTTTCCTGCACCAACACAAGTGCGAAAAGTGGTTTTTCAACACTAACACAAGTGCGAAAAGTGGTTTTTCAACACTAACACAAGTGCAAAAAGTGGTTTTTCCACACGAATACAAGTGCAAAAGTGGTTTCCTGCACCAACACAAGTGCGAAAAGTGGTTTTTCAACACGAACACAAGTGCGAAAAGTGGTTTTTCAACACTAACACAAGTGCGAAAAGTGGTTTTTCAACACTAACACAAGTGCGAAAAGTGGTTTTTCCACACTAATACAAGTGCAAAAGTGGTTTCCTGCACCAACACAAGTGCGAAAAGTGGTTTTTCAACACTAACACAAGTGCGAAAAGTGGTTTTTTCAACACTATCACAAGTGCAAAAAGTGTTTTTTCCACACTAATACAAGTGCAAAAGTGGTTTCCTGCACCAACACAAGTGCGAAAAGTGGTTTTTCAACACTAACACAAGTGCGAAAAGTGGATTTTCAACACTAACACAAGTGCGAAAAGTGGTTTTTCAACACTAACACAAGTGCGAAAAGTGGTTTTTACACACGAATACAAGTGCAAAAGTGGTTTCCTGCACCAACACAAGTGCGAAAAGTGGTTTTTCAATACTAACACAAGTGCGAAAAGTGGTTTTTCAACACTATCACAAGTGCAAAAAGTGTTTGTTCCACACTAATACAAGTGCAAAAGTGGTTTCCTGCACCAACACAAGTGCGAAAAGTGGTTTTTCAACACTAACACAAGTGCGAAAAGTGGTTTTTCAACACTAACACAAGTGCGAAAAGTGGTTTTTCAACACTAACACAAGTGCGAAAAGTGGTTTCCTGCACCAACACAAGTGAGAAAACTGGTTTTTCAACACTAATACAAGTGCGAAAAGTGGTTTTTCAACACTATCACAAGTGCAAAAAGTGTTTTTTCCACACTAATACAAGTGCAAAAGTGGTTTCCTGCACCAACACAAGTGCGAAAAGTGGTTTTTCAACACTAACACAAGTGCGAAAAGTGGTTTTTCAACACTAACACAAGTGCGAAAAGTGGTTTTTCCACACTAATACAATTGCAAAAGTGGTTTCCTGCACCAACAAAAGTGCGAAAAGTGGTTTTTCAACACTAACACAAGTGTGAAAAGTGGTTTTTCAACACTAACACAAGTGCGAAAAGTGGTTTTTCAACACTTTCACAAGTGCAAAAAGTGTTTTTTCCACACTAATACAAGTGCAAAAGTGGTTTCCTGCACCAACAAAAGTGCGAAAAGTGGTTTTTCAACACTAACACAAGTGCGAAAAGTGGTTTTTCAACACTAACACAAGTGCGAAAAGTGGTTTTTCTACACTAACACAAGTGCGAAAAGTGGTTTTTCAACACTATCACAAGTGCAAAAAGTGTTTTTTCCACACTAATACAAGTGTAAAAGTGGTTTTTCCACACTAATACAAGTGCAAAAGTGGTTTCCTGCACCAACACAAGTGCGAAAAGTGGTTTTTCAACACTAACACAAGTGCGAAAAGTGGTTTTTCAACACTATCACAAGTGCAAAAGTGTTTTTTCCACACTAATACAAGTGCGAAAAGTGGTTTTTCCACACTAATACAAGTGCAAAAGTGGTTTCCTGCACCAACACAAGTGCGAAAAGTGGTTTTTCAACACTAACACAAGTGCGAAAAGTGGTTTTTCAACACTAACACAAGTGCAAAAAGTGGTTTTTCCACACGAATACAAGTGCAAAAGTGGTTTCCTGCACCAACACAAGTGCGAAAAGTGGTTTTTCAACACGAACACAAGTGCGAAAAGTGGTTTTTCAACACTAACACAAGTGCGAAAAGTGGTTTTTCAACACTAACACAAGTGCGAAAAGTGGTTTTTCCACACTAATACAAGTGCAAAAGTGGTTTCCTGCACCAACACAAGTGCGAAAAGTGGTTTTTCAACACTAACACAAGTGCGAAAAGTGGTTTTTTCAACACTATCACAAGTGCAAAAAGTGTTTTTTCCACACTAATACAAGTGCAAAAGTGGTTTCCTGCACCAACACAAGTGCGAAAAGTGGTTTTTCAACACTAACACAAGTGCGAAAAGTGGATTTTCAACACTAACACAAGTGCGAAAAGTGGTTTTTCAACACTAACACAAGTGCGAAAAGTGGTTTTTACACACGAATACAAGTGCAAAAGTGGTTTCCTGCACCAACACAAGTGCGAAAAGTGGTTTTTCAATACTAACACAAGTGCGAAAAGTGGTTTTTCAACACTATCACAAGTGCAAAAAGTGTTTGTTCCACACTAATACAAGTGCAAAAGTGGTTTCCTGCACCAACACAAGTGCGAAAAGTGGTTTTTCAACACTAACACAAGTGCGAAAAGTGGTTTTTCAACACTAACACAAGTGCGAAAAGTGGTTTTTCAACACTAACACAAGTGCGAAAAGTGGTTTCCTGCACCAACACAAGTGAGAAAACTGGTTTTTCAACACTAATACAAGTGCGAAAAGTGGTTTTTCAACACTATCACAAGTGCAAAAAGTGTTTTTTCCACACTAATACAAGTGCAAAAGTGGTTTCCTGCACCAACACAAGTGCGAAAAGTGGTTTTTCAACACTAACACAAGTGCGAAAAGTGGTTTTTCAACACTAACACAAGTGCGAAAAGTGGTTTTTCCACACTAATACAATTGCAAAAGTGGTTTCCTGCACCAACAAAAGTGCGAAAAGTGGTTTTTCAACACTAACACAAGTGTGAAAAGTGGTTTTTCAACACTAACACAAGTGTGAAAAGTGGTTTTTCAACACTAACACAAGTGCGAAAAGTGGTTTTTCCACACTAATACAAGTGCAAAAGTGGTTTCCTGCACCAACACAAGTGGGAAAAGTGGTTTTTCAACACTAACACAAGTGCGAAAAGTGGTTTTTCAACACTATCACAAGTGCAAAAAGTGTTTTTTCCACACTAATACAAGTGCAAAAGTGGTTTCCTGCACCAACACAAGTGCGAAAAGTGGTTTTTCAACACTATCACAAGTGCGAAAAGTGGTTTTTCAACACTAACACAAGTGCGAAAAGTGGTTTTTCAACACTATCACAAGTGCAAAAAGTATTTTTTCCACACTAATACAAGAGTAAAAGTGGTTTTTCCACACTAATACAAGTGCAAAAGTGGTTTCCTGCACCAACACAAGTGCGAAAAGTGGTTTTTCAACACTAACACAAGTGCGAAAAGTGGTTTTTCAACACTATCACAAGTGCAAAAAGTGTTTTTTCCACACTAATACAAGTGCAAAAGTGGTTTCCTGCACCAACACAAGTGCAAAAGTGGTTTCCTGCACCAACACAAGTGCGAAAAGTGGTTTTTCAACACTAACACAAGTGCGAAAAGTGGTTTTTCAACACTATCACAAGTGCAAAAAGTATTTTTTCCACACTAATACAAGAGTAAAAGTGGTTTTTCCACACTAATACAAGTGCAAAAGTGGTTTCCTGCACCAACACAAGTGCGAAAAGTGGTTTTTCAACACTAACACAAGTGCGAAAAGTGGTTTTTCAACACTATCACAAGTGCAAAAAGTGTTTTTTCCACACTAATACAGGTGCAAAAGTGGTTTTTCCACACTAATACAAGTGCAAAAGTGGTTTCCTGCACTAACACAAGTGCGAAAAGTGGTTTTTCAACACTAACACAAGTGCGAAAAGCGGTTTTTCAACACTATCACAAGTGCAAAAAGTGTTTTTTCCACACTAATACAAGAGTAAAAGTGGTTTTTCCACACTAATACAAGTGCAAAAGTGGTTTCCTGCACCAACACAAGTGCGAAAAGTGGTTTTTCAACACTAACACAAGTGCGAAAAGTGGTTTTTCAACACTTTCACAAGTGCAAAAAGTGTTTTTTCCACACTAATACAAGTGCAAAAGTGGTTTCCTGCACCAACACAAGTGCAAAAAGTGGTTTTTCAACACCAACACAAGTGCGAAAAGTGGTTTTTCAACACTAACACAAGTGCAAAAAGTGGTTTTTCCACACGAATACAAGTGCAAAAGTGGTTTCCTGCACCAACACAAGTGCGAAAAGTGGTTTTTCAAAACGAACACAAGTGCGAAAAGTGGTTTTTCAACACTAACACAAGTGCGAAAAGTGGTTTTCAACACTAACACAAGTGCGAAAAGTGGTTTTTCAACACTATCACAAGTGCAAAAAGTGTTTTTTCCACACTAATACAAGTGTAAAAGTGGTTTTGCCACACTAATACAAGTGCAAAAGTGGTTTCCTGCACCAACACAAGTGCGAAAAGTGGTTTTTCAACACTAACACAAGTGCGAAAAGTGGTTTTTCAACACTATCACAAGTGCAAAAGTGTTTTTTCCACACTAATACAAGTGCGAAAAGTGGTTTTTCCACACTAATACAAGTGCAAAAGTGGTTTCCTGCACCAACACAAGTGCGAAAAGTGGTTTTTCAACACTAACACAAGTGCGAAAAGTGGTTTTTCAACACTAACACAAGTGCAAAAAGTGGTTTTTCCACACGAATACAAGTGCAAAAGTGGTTTCCTGCACCAACACAAGTGCGAAAAGTGGTTTTTCAACACGAACACAAGTGCGAAAAGTGGTTTTTCAACACTAACACAAGTGCGAAAAGTGGTTTTTCAACACTAACACAAGTGCGAAAAGTGGTTTTTCCACACTAATACAAGTGCAAAAGTGGTTTCCTGCACCAACACAAGTGCGAAAAGTGGTTTTTCAACACTAACACAAGTGCGAAAAGTGGTTTTTTCAACACTATCACAAGTGCAAAAAGTGTTTTTTCCACACTAATACAAGTGCAAAAGTGGTTTCCTGCACCAACACAAGTGCGAAAAGTGGTTTTTCAACACTAACACAAGTGCGAAAAGTGGATTTTCAACACTAACACAAGTGCGAAAAGTGGTTTTTCAACACTAACACAAGTGCGAAAAGTGGTTTTTACACACGAATACAAGTGCAAAAGTGGTTTCCTGCACCAACACAAGTGCGAAAAGTGGTTTTTCAATACTAACACAAGTGCGAAAAGTGGTTTTTCAACACTATCACAAGTGCAAAAAGTGTTTGTTCCACACTAATACAAGTGCAAAAGTGGTTTCCTGCACCAACACAAGTGCGAAAAGTGGTTTTTCAACACTAACACAAGTGCGAAAAGTGGTTTTTCAACACTAACACAAGTGCGAAAAGTGGTTTTTCAACACTAACACAAGTGCGAAAAGTGGTTTCCTGCACCAACACAAGTGAGAAAACTGGTTTTTCAACACTAATACAAGTGCGAAAAGTGGTTTTTCAACACTATCACAAGTGCAAAAAGTGTTTTTTCCACACTAATACAAGTGCAAAAGTGGTTTCCTGCACCAACACAAGTGCGAAAAGTGGTTTTTCAACACTAACACAAGTGCGAAAAGTGGTTTTTCAACACTAACACAAGTGCGAAAAGTGGTTTTTCCACACTAATACAATTGCAAAAGTGGTTTCCTGCACCAACAAAAGTGCGAAAAGTGGTTTTTCAACACTAACACAAGTGTGAAAAGTGGTTTTTCAACACTAACACAAGTGCGAAAAGTGGTTTTTCAACACTAACACAAGTGCGAAAAGTGGTTTTTCCACACTAATACAAGTGCAAAAGTGGTTTCCTGCACCATCACAAGTGGGAAAAGTGGTTTTTCAACACTAACACAAGTGCGAAAAGTGGTTTTTCAACACTATCACAAGTGCAAAAAGTGTTTTTTCCACACTAATACAAGTGCAAAAGTGGTTTCCTGCACCAACACAAGTGCGAAAAGTGGTTTTTCAACACTATCACAAGTGCGAAAAGTGGTTTTTCAACACTAACACAAGTGCGAAAAGTGGTTTTTCAACACTATCACAAGTGCAAAAAGTATTTTTTCCACACTAATACAAGAGTAAAAGTGGTTTTTCCACACTAATACAAGTGCAAAAGTGGTTTCCTGCACCAACACAAGTGCGAAAAGTGGTTTTTCAACACTAACACAAGTGCGAAAAGTGGTTTTTCAACACTATCACAAGTGCAAAAAGTGTTTTTTCCACACTAATACAAGTGCAAAAGTGGTTTCCTGCACCAACACAAGTGCAAAAGTGGTTTCCTGCACCAACACAAGTGCGAAAAGTGGTTTTTCAACACTAACACAAGTGCGAAAAGTGGTTTTTCAACACTATCACAAGTGCAAAAAGTATTTTTTCCACACTAATACAAGAGTAAAAGTGGTTTTTCCACACTAATACAAGTGCAAAAGTGGTTTCCTGCACCAACACAAGTGCGAAAAGTGGTTTTTCAACACTAACACAAGTGCGAAAAGTGGTTTTTCAACACTATCACAAGTGCAAAAAGTGTTTTTTCCACACTAATACAGGTGCAAAAGTGGTTTTTCCACACTAATACAAGTGCAAAAGTGGTTTCCTGCACTAACACAAGTGCGAAAAGTGGTTTTTCAACACTAACACAAGTGCGAAAAGCGGTTTTTCAACACTATCACAAGTGCAAAAAGTGTTTTTTCCACACTAATACAAGAGTAAAAGTGGTTTTTCCACACTAATACAAGTGCAAAAGTGGTTTCCTGCACCAACACAAGTGCGAAAAGTGGTTTTTCAACACTAACACAAGTGCGAAAAGTGGTTTTTCAACACTTTCACAAGTGCAAAAAGTGTTTTTCCCACACTAATACAAGTGCAAAAGTGGTTTCCTGCACCAACACAAGTGCGAAAAGTGGTTTTTCAACACTAACACAAGTGCGAAAAGTGGTTTTTCAACACTAACACAAGTGCAAAAAGTGGTTTTTCCACACGAATACAAGTGCAAAAGTGGTTTCCTGCACCAACACAAGTGCGAAAAGTGGTTTTTCAAAACGAACACAAGTGCGAAAAGTGGTTTTTCAACACTAACACAAGTGCGAAAAGTGGTTTTCAACACTAACACAAGTGCGAAAAGTGGTTTTTCCACACTAATACAAGTGCAAAAGTGGTTTCCTGCACCAACACAAGTGCGAAAAGTGGTTTTTCAACACTAACACAAGTGCGAAAAGTGGTTTTTTCAACACTATCACAAGTGCAAAAAGTGTTTTTTCCACACTAATACAAGTGCAAAAGTGGTTTCCTGCACCAACACAAGTGCGAAAAGTGGTTTTTCAACACTAACACAAGTGCGAAAAGTGGATTTTCAACACTAACACAAGTGCGAAAAGTGGTTTTTCAACACTAACACAAGTGCGAAAAGTGGTTTTTACACACGAATACAAGTGCAAAAGTGGTTTCCTGCACCAACACAAGTGCGAAAAGTGGTTTTTCAATGCTAACACAAGTGCGAAAAGTGGTTTTTCAACACTATCACAAGTGCAAAAAGTGTATTTTCCACACTAATACAAGTGCAAAAGTGGTTTCCTGCACCAACACAAGTGCGAAAAGTGGTTTTTCAACACTAACACAAGTGCGAAAAGTGGTTTTTCAACACTAACACAAGTGCGAAAAGTGGTTTTTCCACACTAATACAAGTGCAAAAGTGGTTTCCTGCACCAACACAAGTGCGAAAAGTGGTTTTTCAACACTAACACAAGTGCGAAAAGTGGTTTTTAAACAATAACACAAGTGCGAAAAGTGGTTTTTCAACACTAATACAAGTGCAAAAGTGGTTTCCTGCACCAACACAATTGCGAAAAGTGGTTTTTCAACACTAACACAAGTGTGAAAAGTGGTTTTTCAACACTAACACAAGTGCGAAAAGTGGTTTTTCCACACTAACACAAGTGCGAAAAGTGGTTTTCCACACTAATACAAGTGTAAAAGTGGTTTCCTGCACCAACACAAGTGCGAAAAGTGGTTTTTCAACACTAACACAAGTGCGAAAAAGTGGTTTTTCAACACTAACACAAGTGCGAAAAGTGGTTTTTCAACACTAACACAAGTGCGAAAAGTGGTTTTTCAACACTTTCACAAGTGCAAAAAGTGTTTTTTCCACACTAATACAAGTGCAAAAGTGGTTTCCTGCACCAACACAAGTGCGAAAAGTGGTTTTTCAACACTAACACAAGTGCGAAAAGTGGTTTTTCAACACTAACACAAGTGCGAAAAGTGGTTTTTCAACACGAACACAAGTGCGAAAAGTGGTTTTTCAACACTAACACAAGTGCGAAAAGTGGTTTTTCAACACTATCACAAGTGCAAAAAGTGTTTTTTCCACACTAATACAAGTGTAAAAGTGGTTTTTCCACACTAATACAAGTGCAAAAGTGGTTTCCTGCACCAACACAAGTGCGAAAAGTGGTTTTTCAACACTAACACAAGTGCGAAAAGTGGTTTTTCAACACTATCACAAGTGCAAAAGTGTTTTTTCCACACTAATACAAGTGCGAAAAGTGGTTTTTCCACACTAATACAAGTGCAAAAGTGGTTTCCTGCACCAACACAAGTGCGAAAAGTGGTTTTTCAACACTAACACAAGTGCGAAAAGTTGTTTTTCCACACTAATACAAGTGCAAAAGTGGTTTCCTGCACCAACACAAGTGGGAAAAGTGGTTTTTCAACACTAACACAAGTGCGAAAAGTTGTTTTTCAACACTATCACAAGTGCAAAAAGTGTTTTTTCCACACTAATACAAGTGCAAAAGTGGTTTCCTGCACCAACACAAGTGCGAAAAGTGGTTTTTCAACACTATCACAAGTGCAAAAAGTGGTTTTTCAACACTAACACAAGTGCGAAAAGTGGTTTTTCAACACTAACACAAGTGCGAAAAGTGGTTTTTCAACACTAACACAAGTGCAAAAAGTGTTTTTCCCACACTAATACAAGTGTAAAAGTAGTTTTCCACACTAATACAAGTGCAAAAGTGGTTTCCTACACCAACACAAGTGCGAAAAGTGGTTTTTCAAAACTAACACAAGTGCGAAAAGTAGTTTTTCAACACGATCACAAGTGCAAAAAGTGTTTTTTCCACACTAACACAAGTGCGAAAAGTGGTTTTTCAACACTAACACAAGTGCGAAAAGTGGTTTTTCCACACTAACACAAGTGCGAAAAGTGGTTTTTCCACACTGATACAAGTGCAAAAGTGGTTTCCTGCACCAACACAAGTGCGAAAAGTGGTTTTTCCACACTAATACAAGTGCAAAAGTGGTTTCCTGCACCAACAGAAGTGCGAAAAATGGTTTTTCAACACTAACACAAGTGCAAAAAGTGGTTTTTCAACACTATCACAAGTGCAAAAAGTGTTTTTTCCACACTAATACAGGTGCAAAAGTGGTTTTTCCACACGAATACAAGTGCAAACGTGGTTTCCTGCACTAACACAAGTGCGAAAAGTGGTTTTTCAACACTAACACAAGTGCGAAAAGTGGTTTTTCAACACTATCACAAGTGCAAAAAGTGTTTTTTCCACACTAATACAAGAGTAAAAGTGGTTTTTACACACTAATACAAGTGCAAAAGTGGTTTCCTGCACCAACACAAGTGCGAAAAGTGGTTTTTCAACACTAACACAAGTGCGATAAGTGGTTTTTCAACACTATCACAAGTGCAAAAAGTATTTTTTCCACACTAATACAAGAGTAAAAGTGGTTTTTCCACACTAATACAAGTGCAAAAGTGGTTTCCTGCACCAACACAAGTGCGAAAAGTGGTTTTTCAACACTAACACAAGTGCGAAAAGTGGTTTTTCAACACTATCACAAGTGCAAAAAGTGTTTTTTCCACACTAATACAAGTGCAAAAGTGGTTTCCTGCACCAACACAAGTGCGAAAAGTGGTTTTTCCACACTAATACAAGTGCGAAAAGTGGTTTTTCCACACTAATACAAGTGCAAAAGTGGTTTCCTGCACCAACACAAGTGCGAAAAGTGGTTTTTCAACACTAACACAAGTGCAAAAAGTGTTTTTTCCACACTAATACAAGTGCAAAAGTGGTTTCGTGCACCAACACAAGTGCGAAAAATGGTTTTTCAACACTAACACAAGTGCGAAAAGTGGTTTTTCAACACTATCACAAGTGCAAAAAGTGTTTTTTCCACACTAATACAAGTGCAAAAGTGGTTTTTCCACACTAATACAAGTGCAAAAGTGGTTTCCTGCACTAACACAAGTGCGAAAAGTGGTTTTTCAACACTAACACAAGTGCGAAAAGTGGTTTTTCAACACTATCACAAGTGCAAAAAGTGTTTTTTCCACACTAATACAAGAGTAAAAGTGGTTTTTCCACACTAATACAAGTGCAAAAGTGGTTTCCTGCACCAACACAAGTGCGAAAAGTGGTTTTTCAACACTAACACAAGTGCGAAAAGTGGTTTTTCAACACTAACACAAGTGCGAAAAGTGGTTTTTCAACACCTTCACAAGTGCAAAAAGTGTTTTTTCCACACTAATACAAGTGCAAAAGTGGTTTCCTGCACCAACACAAGTGCGAAAAGTGGTTTTTCAACACTAACACAAGTGCGAAAAGTGGTTTTTCAACACTAACACAAGTGCAAAAAGTGGTTTTTCCACACGAATACAAGTGCAAAAGTGGTTTCCTGCACCAACACAAGTGCGAAAAGTGGTTTTTCAAAACGAACACAAGTGCGAAAAGTGGTTTTTCAACACTAACACAAGTGCGAAAAGTGGTTTTTCAACACTAACACAAGTGCGAAAAGTGTTTTTTCCACACTAATACAAGTGCAAAAGTGGTTTCCTGCACCAACACAAGTGCGAAAAGTGGTTTTTCAACACTAACACAAGTGCGAAAAGTGGTTTTTTCAACACTATCACAAGTGCAAAAAGTGTTTTTTCCACACTAATACAAGTGCAAAAGTGGTTTCCTGCACCAACACAAGTGCGAAAAGTGGTTTTTCAACACTAACACAAGTGCGAAAAGTGGATTTTCAACACTAACACAAGTGCGAAAAGTGGTTTTTCAACACTAACACAAGTGCGAAAAGTGGTTTTTACACACGAATACAAGTGCAAAAGTGGTTTCCTGCGCCAACACAAGTGCGAAAAGTGGTTTTTCAATGCTAACACAAGTGCGAAAAGTGGTTTTTCAACACTATCACAAGTGCAAAAAGTGTTTTTTCCACATTAATACAAGTGCAAAAGTGGTTTCCTGCACCAACACAAGTGCGAAAAGTGGTTTTTCAACACTAACACAAGTGCGAAAAGTGGTTTTTCAACACTATCACAAGTGCAAAAAGTGTTTTTTCCACACTAATACAGGTGCAAAAGTGGTTTTTCCACACTAATACAAGTGCAAAAGTGGTTTCCTGCACTAACACAAGTGCGAAAAGTGGTTTTTCAACACTAACACAAGTGCGAAAAGCGGTTTTTCAACACTATCACAAGTGCAAAAAGTGTTTTTTCCACACTAATACAAGAGTAAAAGTGGTTTTTCCACACTAATACAAGTGCAAAAGTGGTTTCCTGCACCAACACAAGTGCGAAAAGTGGTTTTTCAACACTAACACAAGTGCGAAAAGTGGTTTTTCAACACTTTCACAAGTGCAAAAAGTGTTTTTTCCACACTAATACAAGTGCAAAAGTGGTTTCCTGCACCAACACAAGTGCGAAAAGTGGTTTTTCAACACTAACACAAGTGCGAAAAGTGGTTTTTCAACACTAACACAAGTGCAAAAAGTGGTTTTTCCACACGAATACAAGTGCAAAAGTGGTTTCCTGCACCAACACAAGTGCGAAAAGTGGTTTTTCAAAACGAACACAAGTGCGAAAAGTGGTTTTTCAACACTAACACAAGTGCGAAAAGTGGTTTTCAACACTAACACAAGTGCGAAAAGTGGTTTTTCCACACTAATACAAGTGCAAAAGTGGTTTCCTGCACCAACACAAGTGCGAAAAGTGGTTTTTCAACACTAACACAAGTGCGAAAAGTGGTTTTTTCAACACTATCACAAGTGCAAAAAGTGTTTTTTCCACACTAATACAAGTGAAAAAGTGGTTTCCTGCACCAACACAAGTGCGAAAAGTGGTTTTTCAACACTAACACAAGTGCGAAAAGTGGATTTTCAACACTAACACAAGTGCGAAAAGTGGTTTTTCAACACTAACACAAATGCGAAAAGTGGTTTTTACACACGAATACAAGTGCAAAAGTGGTTTCCTGCACCAACACAAGTGCGAAAAGTGGTTTTTCAATGCTAACACAAGTGCGAAAAGTGGTTTTTCAACACTATCACAAGTGCAAAAAGTGTATTTTCCACACTAATACAAGTGCAAAAGTGGTTTCCTGCACCAACACAAGTGCGAAAAGTGGTTTTTCAACACTAACACAAGTGCGAAAAGTGGTTTTTCAACACTAACACAAGTGCGAAAAGTGGTTTTTCCACACTAATACAAGTGCAAAAGTGGTTTCCTGCACCAACACAAGTGCGAAAAGTGGTTTTTCAACACTAACACAAGTGCGAAAAGTGGTTTTTAAACAATAACACAAGTGCGAAAAGTGGTTTTTCAACACTAATACAAGTGCAAAAGTGGTTTCCTGCACCAACACAAGTGCGAAAAGTGGTTTTTCAACACTAACACAAGTGTGAAAAGTGGTTTTTCAACACTAACACAAGTGCGAAAAGTGGTTTTTCCACACTAACACAAGTGCGAAAAGTGGTTTTCCACACTAATACAAGTGTAAAAGTGGTTTCCTGCACCAACACAAGTGCGAAAAGTGGTTTTTCAACACTAACACAAGTGCGAAAAGTGGTTTTTCAACACTAACACAAGTGCGAAAAGTGGTTTTTCAACACTAACACAAGTGCGAAAAGTGGTTTTTCAACACTTTCACAAGTGCAAAAAGTGTTTTTTCCACACTAATACAAGTGCAAAAGTGGTTTCCTGCACCAACACAAGTGCGAAAAGTGGTTTTTCAACACTAACACAAGTGCGAAAAGTGGTTTTTCAACACTAACACAAGTGCGAAAAGTGGTTTTTCAACACGAACACAAGTGCGAAAAGTGGTTTTTCAACACTAACACAAGTGCGAAAAGTGGTTTTTCAACACTATCACAAGTGCAAAAAGTGTTTTTTCCACACTAATACAAGTGTAAAAGTGGTTTTTCCACACTAATACAAGTGCAAAAGTGGTTTCCTGCACCAACACAAGTGCGAAAAGTGGTTTTTCAACACTAACACAAGTGCGAAAAGTGGTTTTTCAACACTATCACAAGTGCAAAAGTGTTTTTTCCACACTAATACAAGTGCGAAAAGTGGTTTTTCCACACTAATACAAGTGCAAAAGTGGTTTCCTGCACCAACACAAGTGCGAAAAGTGGTTTTTCAACACTAACACAAGTGCGAAAAGTTGTTTTTCCACACTAATACAAGTGCAAAAGTGGTTTCCTGCACCAACACAAGTGGGAAAAGTGGTTTTTCAACACTAACACAAGTGCGAAAAGTTGTTTTTCAACACTATCACAAGTGCAAAAAGTGTTTTTTCCACACTAATACAAGTGCAAAAGTGGTTTCCTGCACCAACACAAGTGCGAAAAGTGGTTTTTCAACACTATCACAAGTGCAAAAAGTGGTTTTTCAACACTAACACAAGTGCGAAAAGTGGTTTTTCAACACTAACACAAGTGCGAAAAGTGGTTTTTCAACACTAACACAAGTGCAAAAAGTGTTTTTCCCACACTAATACAAGTGTAAAAGTAGTTTTCCACACTAATACAAGTGCAAAAGTGGTTTCCTACACCAACACAAGTGCGAAAAGTGGTTTTTCAAAACTAACACAAGTGCGAAAAGTAGTTTTTCAACACGATCACAAGTGCAAAAAGTGTTTTTTCCACACTAACACAAGTGCGAAAAGTGGTTTTTCAACACTAACACAAGTGCGAAAAGTGGTTTTTCCACACTAACACAAGTGCGAAAAGTGGTTTTTCCACACTGATACAAGTGCAAAAGTGGTTTCCTGCACCAACACAAGTGCGAAAAGTGGTTTTTCAACACTATCACAAGTGCAAAAAGTGTTTTTTCCACACTAATACAAGTGCAAAAGTGGTTTCCTGCACCAACACAAGTGCGAAAAGTGGTTTTTCAACACTAACACAAGTGCGAAAAGTGGTTTTTCAACACTAACACAAGTGCGAAAAGTGGGTTTTCCACACTAATACAAGTGCAAAAGTGGTTTCCTGCACCAACACAAGTGCGTAAAATGGTTTTTCAACACTAACACAAGTGCGAAAAGTGGTTTTTCAACACTATCACAAGTGCAAAAAGTGTTTTTTCCACACTAATACAAGTGCAAAAGTGGTTTTTCCACACTAATACAAGTGCAAAAGTGGTTTCCTGCACCAACACAAGTGCGAAAAGTGGTTTTTCAACACTAACACAAGTGCGAAAAGAGGTTTTTCAACACTATCACAAGTGCAAAAAGTGTTTTTTCCACACTAATACAAGTGTAAAAGTTGTTTTTCCACACTAATACAAGTGTAAAAGTGGTTTCCTGCACCAACACAAGTGCGAAAAGTGGTTTTTCAACACTATCACAAGTGCAAAAAGTGTTTTTTCCACACTAATACAAGTGCAAAAGTGGTTTCCTGCACCAACACAAGTGCGAAAAGTGGTTTTTCAACACTAACACAAGTGCGAAAAGTGGTTTTTCAACACTAACACAAGTGCGAAAAGTGGTTTTTCCACACTAACACAAGTGCAAAAGTGGTTTCCTGCACCAACAGAAGTGCGAAAAATGGTTTTTCAACACTAACACAAGTGCAAAAAGTGGTTTTTCAACACTATCACAAGTGCAAAAAGTGTTTTTTGCACACTAATACAGGTGCAAAAGTGGTTTTTCCACACTAATACAAGTGCAAACGTGGTTTCCTGCACTAACACAAGTGCGAAAAGTGGTTTTTCAACACTAACACAAGTGCGAAAAGTGGTTTTTCAACACTATCACAAGTGCAAAAAGTGTTTTTTCCACACTAATACAAGAGAAAAAGTGGTTTTTACACACTAATACAAGTGCAAAAGTGGTTTCCTGCACCAACACAAGTGCGAAAAGTGGTTTTTCAACACTAACACAAGTGCGAAAAGTGGTTTTTCAACACTATCACAAGTGCAAAAAGTATTTTTTCCACACTAATACAAGAGTAAAAGTGGTTTTTCCACACTAATACAAGTGCAAAAGTGGTTTCCTGCACCAACACAAGTGCGAAAAGTGGTTTTTCAACACTAACACAAGTGCGAAAAGTGGTTTTTCAACACTATCACAAGTGCAAAAAGTGTTTTTTCCACACTAATACAAGTGCAAAAGTGGTTTCCTGCACCAACACAAGTGCGAAAAGTGGTTTTTCAACACTATCACAAGTGCAAAAAGTGGTTTTTCAACACTAACACAAGTGCGAAAAGTGGTTTCCTGCACCAACACAAGTGCGAAAAGTGGTTTTTCAACACTAACACAAGTGCGAAAAGTGGTTTTTCAACACTATCACAAGTGCAAAAAGTGTTTTTTCCACACTAATACAAGTGTAAAAGTGGTTTTTCCACACTAATACAAGTGCAAAAGTGGTTTCCTGCACCAACACAAGTGCGAAAAGTGGTTTTTCAACACTAACACAAGTGCGAAAAGTGGTTTTTCAACACTATCACAAGTGCAAAAGTGTTTTTTCCACACTAATACAAGTGCGAAAAGTGGTTTTTCCACACTAATACAAGTGCAAAAGTGGTTTCCTGCACCAACACAAGTGCGAAAAGTGGTTTTTCAACACTAACACAAGTGCGAAAAGTGGTTTTTCCACACTAATACAAGTGCAAAAGTGGTTTCCTGCACCAACACAAGTGGGAAAAGTGGTTTTTCAACACTAAAACAAGTGCGAAAAGTGGTTTTTCAACACTATCACAAGTGCAAAAAGTGTTTTTTCCACACTAATACAAGTGCAAAAGTGGTTTCCTGCACCAACACAAGTGCGAAAAGTGGTTTTTCAACACTATCACAAGTGCAAAAAGTGGTTTTTCAACACTAACACAAGTGCGAAAAGTGGTTTTTCAACACTAACACAAGTGCGAAAAGTGGTTTTTCAACACTAACACAAGTGCAAAAAGTGTTTTTCCCACACTAATACAAGTGTAAAAGTGGTTTTCCACACTAATACAAGTGCAAAAGTGGTTTCCTGCACCAACACAAGTGCGAAAAGTGGTTTTTCAAAACTAACACAAGTGCGAAAAGTGGTTTTTCCACACTGATACAAGTGCAAAAGTGGTTTCCTGCACCAACACAAGTGCGAAAAGTGGTTTTTCAACACTATCACAAGTGCAAAAAGTGTTTTTTCCACACTAATACAAGTGCAAAAGTGGTTTCCTGCACCAACAAAAGTGCGAAAAGTGGTTTTTCAACACTAACACAAGTGCGAAAAGTGGTTTTTCAACACTAACACAAGTGCGAAAAGTGGGTTTTCCACACTAATACAAGTGCAAAAGTGGTTTCCTGCACCAACACAAGTGCGTAAAATGGTTTTTCAACACTAACACAAGTGCGAAAAGTGGTTTTTCAACACTATCACAAGTGCAAAAAGTGTTTTTTCCACACTAATACAAGTGCAAAAGTGGTTTTTCCACACTAATACAAGTGCAAAAGTGGTTTCCTGCACCAACACAAGTGCGAAAAGTGGTTTTTCAACACTAACACAAGTGCGAAAAGAGGTTTTTCAACACTATCACAAGTGCAAAAAGTGTTTTTTCCACACTAATACAAGTGTAAAAGTTGTTTTTCCACACTAATACAAGTGCAAAAGTGGTTTCCTGCACCAACACAAGTGCGAAAAGTGGTTTTTCAACTCTAACACAAGTGCGAAAAGTGGTTTTTCAACACTAACACAAGTGCAAAAAGTGGTTTTCCACACTAATACAAGTGTAAAAGTGGTTTCCTGCACCAACACAAGTGCGAAAAGTGGTTTTTCAACACTATCACAAGTGCAAAAAGTGTTTTTTCCACACTAATACAAGTGCAAAAGTGGTTTCCTGCACCAACACAAGTGCGAAAAGTGGTTTTTCAACACTAACACAAGTGCGAAAAGTGGTTTTCAACACTAACACAAGTGCGAAAAGTGGTTTTTCCACACTAATACAAGTGCAAAAAGTGGTTTCCTGCACCAACAGAAGTGCGAAAAATGGTTTTTCAACACTAACACAAGTGCAAAAAGTGGTTTTTCAACACTATCACAAGTGCAAAAAGTGTTTTTTCCACACTAATACAGGTGCAAAAGTGGTTTTTCCACACTAATACAAGTGCAAACGTGGTTTCCTGCACTAACACAAGTGCGAAAAGTGGTTTTTCAACACTAACACAAGTGCGAAAAGTGGTTTTTCAACACTATCACAAGTGCAAAAAGTGTTTTTTCCACACTAATACAAGAGTAAAAGTGGTTTTTACACACTAATACAAGTGCAAAAGTGGTTTCCTGCACCAACACAAGTGCGAAAAGTGGTTTTTCAACACTAACACAAGTGCGAAAAGTGGTTTTTCAACACTATCACAAGTGCAAAAAGTATTTTTTCCACACTAATACAAGAGTAAAAGTGGTTTTTCCACACTAATACAAGTGCAAAAGTGGTTTCCTGCACCAACACAAGTGCGAAAAGTGGTTTTTCAACACTAACACAAGTGCGAAAAGTGGTTTTTCAACACTATCACAAGTGCAAAAAGTGTTTTTTCCACACTAATACAAGTGCAAAAGTGGTTTCCTGCACCAACACAAGTGCGAAAAGTGGTTTTTCAACACTATCACAAGTGCAAAAAGTGGTTTTTCAACACTAACACAAGTGCGAAAAGTGGTTTCCTGCACCAACACAAGTGCGAAAAGTGGTTTTTCAACACTAACACAAGTGCGAAAAGTGGTTTTTCAACACTATCACAAGTGCAAAAGTGTTTTTTCCACACTAATACAAGTGCGAAAAGTGGTTTTTCCACACTAATACAAGTGCAAAAGTGGTTTCCTGCACCAACACAAGTGCGAAAAGTGGTTTTTCAACACTAACACAAGTGCAAAAAGTGTTTTTTCCACACTAATACAAGAGCAAAAGTGGTTTCGTGCACCAACACAAGTGCGAAAAATGGTTTTTCAACACTAACACAAGTGCGAAAAGTGGTTTTTCAACACTATCACAAGTGCAAAAAGTGTTTTTCCACACTAATACAAGTGCAAAAGTGGTTTTTCCACACTAATACAAGTGCAAAAGTGGTTTCCTGCACTAACACAAGTGCGAAAAGTGGTTTTTCAACACTAACACAAGTGCGAAAAGTGGTTTTTCAACACTATCACAAGTGCAAAAAGTGTTTTTTCCACACTAATACAAGAGTAAAAGTGGTTTTTCCACACTAATACAAGTGCAAAAGTGGTTTCCTGCACCAACACAAGTGCGAAACGTGGTTTTTCAACACTAACACAAGTGCGAAAAGTGGTTTTTCAACACTAACACAAGTGCGAAAAGTGGTTTTTCAACACCTTCACAAGTGCAAAAAGTGTTTTTTCCACACTAATACAAGTGCAAAAGTGGTTTCCTGCACCAACACAAGTGCGAAAAGTGGTTTTTCAACACTAACACAAGTGCGAAAAGTGGTTTTTCAACACTAACACAAGTGCAAAAAGTGGTTTTTCCACACGAATACAAGTGCAAAAGTGGTTTCCTGCACCAACACAAGTGCGAAAAGTGGTTTTTCAAAACGAACACAAGTGCGAAAAGTGGTTTTTCAACACTAACACAAGTGCGAAAAGTGGTTTTTCAACACTAACACAAGTGCGAAAAGTGTTTTTTCCACACTAATACAAGTGCAAAAGTGGTTTCCTGCACCAACACAAGTGCGAAAAGTGGTTTTTCAAAACGAACACAAGTGCGAAAAGTGGTTTTTCAACACTAACACAAGTGCGAAAAGTGGTTTTTCAACACCTTCACAAGTGCAAAAAGTGTTTTTTCCACACTAATACAAGTGCAAAAGTGGTTTCCTGCACCAACACAAGTGCGAAAAGTGGTTTTTCAACACTAACACAAGTGCGAAAAGTGGTTTTTCAACACTAACACAAGTGCAAAAAGTGGTTTTTCCACACGAATACAAGTGCAAAAGTGGTTTCCTGCACCAACACAAGTGCGAAAAGTGGTTTTTCAAAACGAACACAAGTGCGAAAAGTGGTTTTTCAACACTAACACAAGTGCGAAAAGTGGTTTTTCAACACTAACACAAGTGCGAAAAGTGGTTTTTCAACACTAACACAAGTGCAAAAAGTGTTTTTCCCACACTAATACAAGTGTAAAAGTGGTTTTCCACACTAATACAAGTGCAAAAGTGGTTTCCTGCACCAACACAAGTGCGAAAAGTGGTTTTTCAAAACTAACACAAGTGCGAAAAGTGGTTTTTCCACACTGATACAAGTGCAAAAGTGGTTTCCTGCACCAACACAAGTGCGAAAAGTGGTTTTTCAACACTATCACAAGTGCAAAAAGTGTTTTTTCCACACTAATACAAGTGCAAAAGTGGTTTCCTGCACCAACACAAGTGCGAAAAGTGGTTTTTCAACACTAACACAAGTGCGAAAAGTGGTTTTTCAACACTAACACAAGTGCGAAAAGTGGGTTTTCCACACTAATACAAGTGCAAAAGTGGTTTCCTGCACCAACACAAGTGCGTAAAATGGTTTTTCAACACTAACACAAGTGCGAAAAGTGGTTTTTCAACACTATCACAAGTGCAAAAAGTGTTTTTTCCACACTAATACAAGTGCAAAAGTGGTTTTTCCACACTAATACAAGTGCAAAAGTGGTTTCCTGCACCAACACAAGTGCGAAAAGTGGTTTTTCAACACTAACACAAGTGCGAAAAGAGGTTTTTCAACACTATCACAAGTGCAAAAAGTGTTTTTTCCACACTAATACAAGTGTAAAAGTTGTTTTTCCACACTAATACAAGTGCAAAAGTGGTTTCCTGCACCAACACAAGTGCGAAAAGTGGTTTTTCAACTCTAACACAAGTGCGAAAAGTGGTTTTTCAACACTAACACAAGTGCAAAAAGTGGTTTTCCACACTAATACAAGTGTAAAAGTGGTTTCCTGCACCAACACAAGTGCGAAAAGTGGTTTTTCAACACTATCACAAGTGCAAAAAGTGTTTTTTCCACACTAATACAAGTGCAAAAGTGGTTTCCTGCACCAACACAAGTGCGAAAAGTGGTTTTTCAACACTAACACAGGTGCGAAAAGTGGTTTTCAACACTAACACAAGTGCGAAAAGTGGTTTTTCCACACTAATACAAGTGCAAAAAGTGGTTTCCTGCACCAACAGAAGTGCGAAAAATGGTTTTTCAACACTAACACAAGTGCAAAAAGTGGTTTTTCAACACTATCACAAGTGCAAAAAGTGTTTTTTCCACACTAATACAGGTGCAAAAGTGGTTTTTCCACACTAATACAAGTGCAAACGTGGTTTCCTGCACTAACACAAGTGCGAAAAGTGGTTTTTCAACACTAACACAAGTGCGAAAAGTGGTTTTTCAACACTATCACAAGTGCAAAAAGTGTTTTTTCCACACTAATACAAGAGTAAAAGTGGTTTTTACACACTAATACAAGTGCAAAAGTGGTTTCCTGCACCAACACAAGTGCGAAAAGTGGTTTTTCAACACTAACACAAGTGCGAAAAGTGGTTTTTCAACACTATCACAAGTGCAAAAAGTATTTTTTCCACACTAATACAAGAGTAAAAGTGGTTTTTCCACACTAATACAAGTGCAAAAGTGGTTTCCTGCACCAACACAAGTGCGAAAAGTGGTTTTTCAACACTAACACAAGTGCGAAAAGTGGTTTTTCAACACTATCACAAGTGCAAAAAGTGTTTTTTCCACACTAATACAAGTGCAAAAGTGGTTTCCTGCACCAACACAAGTGCGAAAAGTGGTTTTTCAACACTATCACAAGTGCAAAAAGTGGTTTTTCAACACTAACACAAGTGCGAAAAGTGGTTTCCTGCACCAACACAAGTGCGAAAAGTGGTTTTTCAACACTAACACAAGTGCGAAAAGTGGTTTTTCAACACTATCACAAGTGCAAAAGTGTTTTTTCCACACTAATACAAGTGCGAAAAGTGGTTTTTCCACACTAATACAAGTGCAAAAGTGGTTTCCTGCACCAACACAAGTGCGAAAAGTGGTTTTTCAACACTAACACAAGTGCAAAAAGTGTTTTTTCCACACTAATACAAGTGCAAAAGTGGTTTCGTGCACCAACACAAGTGCGAAAAATGGTTTTTCAACACTAACACAAGTGCGAAAAGTGGTTTTTCAACACTATCACAAGTGCAAAAAGTGTTTTTCCACACTAATACAAGTGCAAAAGTGGTTTTTCCACACTAATACAAGTGCAAAAGTGGTTTCCTGCACTAACACAAGTGCGAAAAGTGGTTTTTCAACACTAACACAAGTGCGAAAAGTGGTTTTTCAACACTATCACAAGTGCAAAAAGTGTTTTTTCCACACTAATACAAGAGTAAAAGTGGTTTTTCCACACTAATACAAGTGCAAAAGTGGTTTCCTGCACCAACACAAGTGCGAAAAGTGGTTTTTCAACACTAACACAAGTGCGAAAAGTGGTTTTTCAACACTAACACAAGTGCGAAAAGTGGTTTTTCAACACCTTCACAAGTGCAAAAAGTGTTTTTTCCACACTAATACAAGTGCAAAAGTGGTTTCCTGCACCAACACAAGTGCGAAAAGTGGTTTTTCAACACTAACACAAGTGCGAAAAGTGGTTTTTCAACACTAACACAAGTGCAAAAAGTGGTTTTTCCACACGAATACAAGTGCAAAAGTGGTTTCCTGCACCAACACAAGTGCGAAAAGTGGTTTTTCAAAACGAACACAAGTGCGAAAAGTGGTTTTTCAACACTAACACAAGTGCGAAAAGTGGTTTTTCAACACTAACACAAGTGCGAAAAGTGTTTTTTCCACACTAATACAAGTGCAAAAGTGGTTTCCTGCACCAACACAAGTGCGAAAAGTGGTTTTTCAACACTAACACAAGTGCGAAAAGTGGTTTTTTCAACACTATCACAAGTGCAAAAAGTGTTTTTTCCACACTAATACAAGTGCAAAAGTGGTTTCCTGCACCAACACAAGTGCGAAAAGTGGTTTTTCAACACTAACACAAGTGCGAAAAGTGGATTTTCAACACTAACACAAGTGCGAAAAGTGGTTTTTCAACACTAACAGAAGTGCGAAAAGTGGTTTTTACACACGAATACAAGTGCAAAAGTGGTTTCCTGCACCAACACAAGTGCGAAAAGTGGTTTTTCAATGCTAACACAAGTGCGAAAAGTGGTTTTTCAACACTATCACAAGTGCAAAAAGTGTTTTTTCCACACTAATACAAGTGCAAAAGTGGTTTCCTGCACCAACACAAGTGCGAAAAGTGGTTTTTCAACACTAACACAAGTGCGAAAAGTGGTTTTTCAACACTATCACAAGTGCAAAAAGTGTTTTTTCCACACTAATACAAGAGTAAAAGTGGTTTTTCCACACTAATACAAGTGCAAAAGTGGTTTCCTGCACCAACACAAGTGCGAAAAGTGGTTTTTCAACACTAACACAAGTGCGAAAAGTGGTTTTTCAACACTAACACAAGTGCGAAAAGTGGTTTTTCAACACCTTCACAAGTGCAAAAAGTGTTTTTTCCACACTAATACAAGTGCAAAAGTGGTTTCCTGCACCAACACAAGTGCGAAAAGTGGTTTTTCAACACTAACACAAGTGCGAAAAGTGGTTTTTCAACACTAACACAAGTGCAAAAAGTGGTTTTTCCACACGAATACAAGTGCAAAAGTGGTTTCCTGCACCAACACAAGTGCGAAAAGTGGTTTTTCAAAACGAACACAAGTGCGAAAAGTGGTTTTTCAACACTAACACAAGTGCGAAAAGTGCTTTTTCAACACTAACACAAGTGCGAAAAGTGTTTTTTCCACACTAATACAAGTGCAAAAGTGGTTTCCTGCACCAACACAAGTGCGAAAAGTGGTTTTTCAACACTAACACAAGTGCGAAAAGTGGTTTTTTCAACACTATCACAAGTGCAAAAAGTGTTTTTTCCACACTAATACAAGTGCAAAAGTGGTTTCCTGCACCAACACAAGTGCGAAAAGTGGTTTTTCAACACTAACACAAGTGCGAAAAGTGGATTTTCAACACTAACACAAGTGCGAAAAGTGGTTTTTCAACACTAACACAAGTGCGAAAAGTGGTTTTTACACACGAATACAAGTGCAAAAGTGGTTTCCTGCACCAACACAAGTGCGAAAAGTGGTTTTACAACACTAACACAAGTGCGAAAAGTGGTTTTTCAACACTATCACAAGTGCAAAAAGTGTTTTTTCCACACTAATACAAGTGCCAAAGTGGTTTCCTGCACCAACACAAGTGCGAAAAGTGGTTTTTCAACACTAACACAAGTGCGAAAAGTGGTTTTTCCACACGAATACAAGTGCAAAAGTGGTTTCCTGCACCAACACAAGTGCGAAAAGTGGTTTTTCAACACTAACACAAGTGCGAAAAGTGGTTTTTTCAACACTATCACAAGTGCAAAAAGTGTTTTTTCCACACTAATACAAGTGAAAAAGTGGTTTCCTGCACCAACACAAGTGCGAAAAGTGGTTTTTCAACACTAACACAAGTGCGAAAAGTGGATTTTCAACACTAACACAAGTGCGAAAAGTGGTTTTTCAACACTAACACAAGTGCGAAAAGTGGTTTTTACACACGAATACAAGTGCAAAAGTGGTTTCCTGCACCAACACAAGTGCGAAAAGTGGTTTTTCAATGCTAACACAAGTGCGAAAAGTGGTTTTTCAACACTATCACAAGTGCAAAAAGTGTTTTTTCCACGCTAATACAAGTGCAAAAGTGGTTTCCTGCACCAACACAAGTGCGAAAAGTGGTTTTTCAACACTAACACAAGTGCGAAAAGTGGTTTTTCAACACTAACACAAGTGCGAAAAGTGGTTTTTCCACACTAATACAAGTGCAAAAGTGGTTTCCTGCACCAACACAAGTGCGAAAAGTGGTTTTTCAACAGTAACACAAGTGCGAAAAGTGGTTTTTCAACACTAACACGAGTGCGAAAAGTGGTTTTTCAACACTAACACAAGTGCGAAAAGTGGTTTTTCAACACTATCACAAGTGCAAAAAGTGTTTTTTCCACACTAATACAAGTGTAAAAGTGGTTTTTCCACACTAATACAAGTGCAAAAGTGGTTTCCTGCACCAACACAAGTGCGAAAAGTGGTTTTTCAACACTAACACAAGTGCGAAAAGTGGTTTTTCAACACTATCACAAGTGCAAAAGTGTTTTTTCCACACTAATACAAGTGCGAAAAGTGGTTTTTCCACACTAATACAAGTGCAAAAGTGGTTTCCTGCACCAACACAAGTGCGAAAAGTGGTTTTTCAACACTAACACAAGTGCGAAAAGTGGTGCCACACTAATACAAGTGCAAAAGTGGTTTCCTGCACCAACACAAGTGCGAAAAGTGGTTTTTCAACACTATCACAAGTGCAAAAAGTGATTTTTCCACACTAATATAAGTGCAAAAGTGGTTTCCTGCACCAACACAAGTGCGAAAAGTGGTTTTTCAACACTAACACAAGTGCGAAAAGTGGTTTTTCAACACTAACGCAAGTGCGAAAAGTGGTTTTTCCACACTAACACAAGTGCGAAAAGTGGTTTTCCACACTAATACAAGTGTAAAAGTGGTTTCCTGCACCAACACAAGTGCGAAAAGTGGTTTTTCAACACTATCACAAGTGCAAAAAGTGTTTTTTCCACACTAATACAAGTGCAAAAGTGGTTTCCTGCACCAACACAAGTGCGAAAAGTGGTTTTTCAACACTAACACAAGTGCGAAAAGTGGTTTTTCAACACTAACACAAGTGCGAAAAGTGGTTTTTCCACACTAATACAAGTGCAAAAGTGGTTTCCTGCACCAACAGAAGTGCGAAAAATGGTTTTTCAACACTAACACAAGTGCGAAAAGTGGTTTTTCAACACTATCACAAGTGCAAAAAGTGTTTTTTCCACACTAATACAGGTGCAAAAGTGGTTTTTCCACACTAATACAAGTGCAAACGTGGTTTCCTGCACTAACACAAGTGCGAAAAGTGGTTTTTCAACACTAACACAAGTGCGAAAAGTGGTTTTTCAACACTATCACAAGTGCAAAAAGTATTTTTTCCACACTAATACAAGAGTAAAAGTGGTTTTTCCACACTAATACAAGTGCAAAAGTGGTTTCCTGCACCAACACAAGTGCGAAAAGTGGTTTTTCAACACTAACACAAGTGCGAAAAGTGGTTTTTCAACACTATCACAAGTGCAAAAAGTATTTTTTCCACACTAATACAAGAGTAAAAGTGGTTTTTCCACACTAATACAAGTGCAAAAGTGGTTTCCTGCACCAACACAAGTGCGAAAAGTGGTTTTTCAACACTAACACAAGTGCGAAAAGTGGTTTTTCAACACTATCACAAGTGCAAAAAGTGTTTTTTCCACACTAATACAAGTGCAAAAGTGGTTTCCTGCACCAACACAAGTGCGAAAAGTGGTTTTTCAACACTATCACAAGTGCAAAAAGTGGTTTTTCAACACTAACACAAGTGCGAAAAGTGGTTTTTCAACACTAACACAAGTGCGAAAAGTGGTTTTTCAACACTAACACAAGTGCAAAAAGTGTTTTTTCCACACTAATACAAGTGTAAAAGTGGTTTTTCCACACTAATACAAGTGCAAAAGTGGTTTACTGCACCAACACAAGTGCGAAAAGTGGTTTTTCAAAACTAACACAAGTGCGAAAAGTGGTTTTTCAACACTATCACAAGTGCAAAAAGTGTTTTTCCACACTAATACAAGTGCAAAAGTGGTTTCCTGCACCAACACAAGTGCGAAAAGTGGTTTTTCAACACTAACACAAGTGCGAAAAGTGGTTTTTCAACACTAACACAAGTGCGAAAAGTGGTTTTTCCACACTAATACAAGTGCAAAAGTGGTTTCCTGCACCAACACAAGTGCGAAAAGTGGTTTTTCAACACTAACACAAGTGCGAAAAGTGGTTTTTCAACACTAACACAAGTGCGAAAAGTGGTTTTTCAACACTAACACAAGTGCGAAAAGTGGTTTTTCAACACTATCACAAGTGCAAAAGTGTTTTTTCCACACTAATACAAGTGTAAAAGTGGTTTTTCCACACTAATACAAGTGCAAAAGTGGTTTCCTGCACCAACACAAGTGCGAAAAGTGGTTTTTCAACACTAACACAAGTGCAAAAAGTGGTTTTTCAACACTATCACAAGTGCAAAAGTGTTTTTTCCACACTAATACAAGTGCGAAAAGTGGTTTTTCCACACTAATACAAGTGCAAAAGTGGTTTCCTGCACCAACACAAGTGCGAAAAGTGGTTTTTCAACACTAACACAAGTGCAAAAAGTGGTTCCACACTAATACAAGTGCAAAAGTGGTTTCCTGCACCAACACAAGTGCGAAAAGTGGTTTTTCAACACTATCACAAGTGCAAAAAGTGATTTTCCACACTAATATAAGTGCAAAAGTGGTTTCCTGCACCAACACAAGTGCGAAAAGTGGTTTTTCAACACTAACACAAGTGCGAAAAGTGGTTTTTCAACACTAACACAAGTGCGAAAAGTGGTTTTTCCACACTAACACAAGTGCGAAAAGTGGTTTTCCACACTAATACAAGTGTAAAAGTGGTTTCCTGCACCAACACAAGTGCGAAAAGTGGTTTTTCAACACTATCACAAGTGCGAAAAGTGGTTTTTCAACACTAACACAAGTGCGAAAAGTGGTTTTTCCACACTAATACAAGTGCAAAAGTGGTTTCCTGCACCAACACAAGTGCGAAAAATGGTTTTTCAACACTAACACAAGTGCGAAAAGTGGTTTTTCAACACTATCACAAGTGCAAAAAGTGTTTTTTCAAAACTAATACAGGTGCAAAAGTGGTTTTTCCACACTAATACAAGTGCAAAAGTGGTTTCCTGCACTAACACAAGTGCGAAAAGTGGTTTTTCAACACTAACACAAGTGCGAAAAGTGGTTTTTCAACACTATCACAAGTGCAAAAAGTGTTTTTTCCACACTAATACAAGTGCCAAAGTGGTTTCCTGCACCAACACAAGTGCGAAAAGTGGTTTTTCAACACTAACACAAGTGCGAAAAGTGGTTTTTCAACACTAACACAAGTGCAAAAAGTGGTTTTTCCTAACGAATACAAGTGCAAAAGTGGTTTCCTGCACCAACACAAGTGCGAAAAGTGGTTTTTCAAAACGAACACAAGTGCGAAAAGTGGTTTTTCAACACTAACACAAGTGCGAAAAGTGGTTTTTCAACACTAACACAAGTGCGAAAAGTGGTTTTTCCACACTAATACAAGTGCAAAAGTGGTTTCCTGCACCAACAGAAGTGCGAAAAATGGTTTTTCAACACTAACACAAGTGCGAAAAGTGGTTTTTCAACACTATCACAAGTGCAAAAAGTGTTTTTTCCACACTAATACAGGTGCAAAAATGGTTTTTCCACACTAATACAAGTGCAAACGTGGTTTCCTGCACTAACACAAGTGCGAAAAGTGGTTTTTCAACACTAACACAAGTGCGAAAAGTGGTTTTTCAACACTATCACAAGTGCAAAAAGTATTTTTTCCACACTAATACAAGAGTAAAAGTGGTTTTTTCCACACTAATACAAGTGCAAAAGTGGTTTCCTGCACCAACACAAGTTCGAAAAGTGGTTTTTCAACACTAACACAAGTGCGAAAAGTGGTTTTTCAACACTATCACAAGTGCAAAAAGTATTTTTTCCACACTAATACAAGAGTAAAAGTGGTTTTTCCACACTAATACAAGTGCAAAAGTGGTTTCCTGCACCAACACAAGTGCGAAAAGTGGTTTTTCAACACTAACACAAGTGCGAAAAGTGGTTTTTCAACACTATCACAAGTGCAAAAAGTGTTTTTTCCACACTAATACAAGTGCAAAAGTGGTTTCCTGCACCAACACAAGTGCGAAAAGTGGTTTTTCAACACTATCACAAGTGCAAAAAGTGGTTTTTCAACACTAACACAAGTGCGAAAAGTGGTTTTTCAACACTAACACAAGTGCGAAAAGTGGTTTTTCAACACTAACACAAGTGCAAAAAGTGTTTTTTCCACACTAATACAAGTGTAAAAGTGGTTTTTCCACACTAATACAAGTGCAAAAGTGGTTTACTGCACCAACACAAGTGCGAAAAGTGGTTTTTCAAAACTAACACAAGTGCGAAAAGTGGTTTTTCAACACTATCACAAGTGCAAAAGTGTTTTTCCACACTAATACAAGTGCAAAAGTGGTTTCCTGCACCAACACAAGTGCGAAAAGTGGTTTTTCAACACTAACACAAGTGCGAAAAGTGGTTTTTCAACACTAACACAAGTGCGAAAAGTGGTTTTTCCACACTAGTACAAGTGCAAAAGTGGTTTCCTGCACCAACACAAGTGCGAAAAGTGGTTTTTCAACACTAACACAAGTGCGAAAAGTGGTTTTTCAACACTAACACAAGTGCGAAAAGTGGTTTTTCAACACTAACACAAGTGCGAAAAGTGGTTTTTCAACACTATCACAAGTGCAAAAAGTGTTTTTTCCACACTAATACAAGTGTAAAAGTGGTTTTTCCACACTAATACAAGTGCAAAAGTGGTTTCCTGCACCAACACAAGTGCGAAAAGTGGTTTTTCAACACTAACACAAGTGCGAAAAGTGGTTTTTCAACACTATCACAAGTGCAAAAAGTGTTTTTTCAAAACTAATACAGGTGCAAAAGTGGTTTTTCCACACTAATACAAGTGCAAAAGTGGTTTCCTGCACTAACACAAGTGCGAAAAGTGGTTTTTCAACACTAACACAAGTGCGAAAAGTGGTTTTTCAACACTATCACAAGTGCAAAAAGTGTTTTTTCCACACTAATACAAGTGCCAAAGTGGTTTCCTGCACCAACACAAGTGCGAAAAGTGGTTTTTCAACACTAACACAAGTGCGAAAAGTGGTTTTTCAACACTAACACAAGTGCAAAAAGTGGTTTTTCCTAACGAATACAAGTGCAAAAGTGGTTTCCTGCACCAACACAAGTGCGAAAAGTGGTTTTTCAAAACGAACACAAGTGCGAAAAGTGGTTTTTCAACACTAACACAAGTGCGAAAAGTGGTTTTTCAACACTAACACAAGTGCGAAAAGTGGTTTTTCCACACTAATACAAGTGCAAAAGTGGTTTCCTGCACCAACAGAAGTGCGAAAAATGGTTTTTCAACACTAACACAAGTGCGAAAAGTGGTTTTTCAACACTATCACAAGTGCAAAAAGTGTTTTTTCCACACTAATACAGGTGCAAAAATGGTTTTTCCACACTAATACAAGTGCAAACGTGGTTTCCTGCACTAACACAAGTGCGAAAAGTGGTTTTTCAACACTAACACAAGTGCGAAAAGTGGTTTTTCAACACTATCACAAGTGCAAAAAGTATTTTTTCCACACTAATACAAGAGTAAAAGTGGTTTTTTCCACACTAATACAAGTGCAAAAGTGGTTTCCTGCACCAACACAAGTTCGAAAAGTGGTTTTTCAACACTAACACAAGTGCGAAAAGTGGTTTTTCAACACTATCACAAGTGCAAAAAGTATTTTTTCCACACTAATACAAGAGTAAAAGTGGTTTTTCCACACTAATACAAGTGCAAAAGTGGTTTCCTGCACCAACACAAGTGCGAAAAGTGGTTTTTCAACACTAACACAAGTGCGAAAAGTGGTTTTTCAACACTATCACAAGTGCAAAAAGTGTTTTTTCCACACTAATACAAGTGCAAAAGTGGTTTCCTGCACCAACACAAGTGCGAAAAGTGGTTTTTCAACACTATCACAAGTGCAAAAAGTGGTTTTTCAACACTAACACAAGTGCGAAAAGTGGTTTTTCAACACTAACACAAGTGCGAAAAGTGGTTTTTCAACACTAACACAAGTGCAAAAAGTGTTTTTTCCACACTAATACAAGTGTAAAAGTGGTTTTTCCACACTAATACAAGTGCAAAAGTGGTTTACTGCACCAACACAAGTGCGAAAAGTGGTTTTTCAAAACTAACACAAGTGCGAAAAGTGGTTTTTCAACACTATCACAAGTGCAAAAGTGTTTTTCCACACTAATACAAGTGCAAAAGTGGTTTCCTGCACCAACACAAGTGCGAAAAGTGGTTTTTCAACACTAACACAAGTGCGAAAAGTGGTTTTTCAACACTAACACAAGTGCGAAAAGTGGTTTTTCCACACTAGTACAAGTGCAAAAGTGGTTTCCTGCACCAACACAAGTGCGAAAAGTGGTTTTTCAACACTAACACAAGTGCGAAAAGTGGTTTTTCAACACTAACACAAGTGCGAAAAGTGGTTTTTCAACACTAACACAAGTGCGAAAAGTGGTTTTTCAACACTATCACAAGTGCAAAAAGTGTTTTTTCCACACTAATACAAGTGTAAAAGTGGTTTTTCCACACTAATACAAGTGCAAAAGTGGTTTCCTGCACCAACACAAGTGCGAAAAGTGGTTTTTCAACACTAACACAAGTGCAAAAAGTGGTTTTTCAACACTATCACAAGTGCAAAAGTGTTTTTTCCACACTAATACAAGTGCGAAAAGTGGTTTTTCCACACTAATACAAGTGCAAAAGTGGTTTCCTGCACCAACACAAGTGCGAAAAGTGGTTTTTCAACACTAACACAAGTGCAAAAAGTGGTTCCACACTAATACAAGTGCAAAAGTGGTTTCCTGCACCAACACAAGTGCGAAAAGTGGTTTTTCAACACTATCACAAGTGCAAAAAGTGATTTTTCCAAACTAATATAAGTGCAAAAGTGGTTTCCTGCACCAACACAAGTGCGAAAAGTGGTTTTTCAACACTAACACAAGTGCGAAAAGTGGTTTTTCAACACTAACACAAGTGCGAAAAGTGGTTTTTCCACACTAACACAAGTGCGAAAAGTGGTTTTCCACACTAATACAAGTGTAAAAGTGGTTTCCTGCACCAACACAAGTGCGAAAAGTGGTTTTTCAACACTATCACAAGTGCGAAAAGTGGTTTTTCAACACTAACACAAGTGCGAAAAGTGGTTTTTCCACACTAATACAAGTGCAAAAGTGGTTTCCTGCACCAACACAAGTGCGAAAAATGGTTTTTCAACACTAACACAAGTGCGAAAAGTGGTTTTTCAACACTATCACAAGTGCAAAAAGTGTTTTTTCAACACTAATACAGGTGCAAAAGTGGTTTTTCCACACTAATACAAGTGCAAAAGTGGTTTCCTGCACTAACACATGTTCGAAAAGTGGTTTTTCAACACTAACACAAGTGCGAAAAGTGGTTTTTCAACACTATCACAAGTGCAAAAAGTGTTTTTTCCACACTAATACAAGTGCCAAAGTGGTTTCCTGCACCAACACAAGTGCGAAAAGTGGTTTTTCAACACTAACACAAGTGCGAAAAGTGGTTTTTCAACACTAACACAAGTGCAAAAAGTGGTTTTTCCACACGAATACAAGTGCAAAAGTGGTTTCCTGCACCAACACAAGTGCGAAAAGTGGTTTTTCAAAACGAACACAAGTGCGAAAAGTGGTTTTTCAACACTAACACAAGTGCGAAAAGTGGTTTTTCAACACTAACACAAGTGCGAAAAGTGGTTTTTCCACACTAATACAAGTGCAAAAGTGGTTTCCTGCACCAACACAAGTGCGAAAAGTGGTTTTTCAACACTAACACAAGTGCGAAAAGTGGTTTTTCAACAATATCACAAGTGCAAAAAGTGTTTTTTCCACACTAATACAAGTGCCAAAGTGGTTTCCTGCACCAACACAAGTGCGAAAAGTGGTTTTTCAACACTAACACAAGTGCGAAAAGTGGTTTTTCAACACTAACACAAGTGCAAAAAGTGGTTTTTCCACACGAATACAAGTGCAAAAGTGGTTTCCTGCACCAACACAAGTGCGAAAAGTGGTTTTTCAAAACGAACACAAGTGCGAAAAGTGGTTTTTCAACACTAACACAAGTGCGAAAAGTGGTTTTTCAACACTAACACAAGTGCGAAAAGTGGTTTTTCCACACTAATACAAGTGCAAAAGTGGTTTCCTGCACCAACACAAGTGCGAAAAGTGGTTTTTCAACACTAACACAAGTGCGAAAAGTGGTTTTTCCACACTAATACAAGTGCAAAAGTGGTTTCCTGCACCAACGCAAGTGCGAAAAGTGGTTTTTCAACACTAACACAAGTGCGAAAAGTGGTTTTTCAACACTAACACAAGTGCAAAAAGTGGTTTTTCAACACTATCACAAGTGCAAAAGTGTTTTTTCCACACTAATACAAGTGCGAAAAGTGGTTTTTCCACACTAATACAAGTGCAAAAGTGGTTTCCTGCACCAACACAAGTGCGAAAAGTGGTTTTTCAACACTAACACAAGTGCAAAAAGTGGTTCCACACTAATACAAGTGCAAAAGTGGTTTCCTGCACCAACACAAGTGCGAAAAGTGGTTTTTCAACACTATCACAAGTGCAAAAAGTGATTTTTCCACACTAATATAAGTGCAAAAGTGGTTTCCTGCACCAACACAAGTGCGAAAAGTGGTTTTTCAACACTAACACAAGTGCGAAAAGTGGTTTTTCAACACTAACACAAGTGCGAAAAGTGGTTTTTCCACACTAACACAAGTGCGAAAAGTGGTTTTCCACACTAATACAAGTGTAAAAGTGGTTTCCTGCACCAACACAAGTGCGAAAAGTGGTTTTTCAACACTATCACAAGTGCGAAAAGTGGTTTTTCAACACTAACACAAGTGCGAAAAGTGGTTTTTCCACACTAATACAAGTGCAAAAGTGGTTTCCTGCACCAACACAAGTGCGAAAAATGGTTTTTCAACACTAACACAAGTGCGAAAAGTGGTTTTTCAACACTATCACAAGTGCAAAAAGTGTTTTTTCAACACTAATACAGGTGCAAAAGTGGTTTTTCCACACTAATACAAGTGCAAAAGTGGTTTCCTGCACTAACACAAGTGCGAAAAGTGGTTTTTCAACACTAACACAAGTGCGAAAAGTGGTTTTTCAACAATATCACAAGTGCAAAAAGTGTTTTTTCCACACTAATACAAGTGCCAAAGTGGTTTCCTGCACCAACACAAGTGCGAAAAGTGGTTTTTCAACACTAACACAAGTGCGAAAAGTGGTTTTTCAACACTAACACAAGTGCAAAAAGTGGTTTTTCCACACGAATACAAGTGCAAAAGTGGTTTCCTGCACCAACACAAGTGCGAAAAGTGGTTTTTCAAAACGAACACAAGTGCGAAAAGTGGTTTTTCAACACTAACACAAGTGCGAAAAGTGGTTTTTCAACACTAACACAAGTGCGAAAAGTGGTTTTTCCACACTAATACAAGTGCAAAAGTGGTTTCCTGCACCAACACAAGTGCGAAAAGTGGTTTTTCAACACTAACACAAGTGCGAAAAGTGGTTTTTCAACAATATCACAAGTGCAAAAAGTGTTTTTTCCACACTAATACAAGTGCCAAAGTGGTTTCCTGCACCAACACAAGTGCGAAAAGTGGTTTTTCAACACTAACACAAGTGCGAAAAGTGGTTTTTCAACACTAACACAAGTGCAAAAAGTGGTTTTTCCACACGAATACAAGTGCAAAAGTGGTTTCCTGCACCAACACAAGTGCGAAAAGTGGTTTTTCAAAACGAACACAAGTGCGAAAAGTGGTTTTTCAACACTAACACAAGTGCGAAAAGTGGTTTTTCAACACTAACACAAGTGCGAAAAGTGGTTTTTCCACACTAATACAAGTGCAAAAGTGGTTTCCTGCACCAACACAAGTGCGAAAAGTGGTTTTTCAACACTAACACAAGTGCGAAAAGTGGTTTTTTCAACACTATCACAAGTGCAAAAAGTGTTTTTTCCACACTAATACAAGTGCAAAAGTGGTTTCCTGCACCAACACAAGTGCGAAAAGTGGTTTTTCAACACTAACACAAGTGCGAAAAGTGGATTTTCAACACTAACACAAGTGCGAAAAGTGGTTTTTCAACACTAACACAAGTGCGAAAAGTGGTTTTTACACACGAATACAAGTGCAAAAGTGGTTTCCTGCACCAACACAAGTGCGAAAAGTGGTTTTTCAATGCTAACACAAGTGCGAAAAGTGGTTTTTCAACACTATCACAAGTGCAAAAAGTGTTTTTTCCACACTAATACAAGTGCAAAAGTGGTTTCCTGCACCAACACAAGTGCGAAAAGTGGTTTTTCAACACTAACACAAGTGCGAAAAGTGGTTTTTCAACACTAACACAAGTGCGAAAAGTGGTTTTTCCACACTAATACAAGTGCAAAAGTGGTTTCCTGCACCAACACAAGTGCGAAAAGTGGTTTTTCAACACTAACACAAGTGCGAAAAGTGGTTTTTCAACACTAACACAAGTGCGAAAAGTGGTTTTTCAACACTAACACAAGTGCGAAAAGTGGTTTTTCAACACTATCACAAGTGCAAAAAGTGTTTTTTCCACACTAATACAAGTGTAAAAGTGGTTTTTCCACACTAATACAAGTGCAAAAGTGGTTTCCTGCACCAACACAAGTGCGAAAAGTGGTTTTTCAACACTAACACAAGTGCGAAAAGTGGTTTTTCAACACTATCACAAGTGCAAAAGTGTTTTTTCCACACTAATACAAGTGCGAAAAGTGGTTTTTCCACACTAATACAAGTGCAAAAGTGGTTTCCTGCACCAACACAAGTGCGAAAAGTGGTTTTTCAACACTAACACAAGTGCGAAAAGTGGTTCCACACTAATACAAGTGCAAAAGTGGTTTCCTGCACCAACACAAGTGCGAAAAGTGGTTTTTCAACACTATCACAAGTGCAAAAAGTGATTTTTCCACACTAATATAAGTGCAAAAGTGGTTTCCTGCACCAACACAAGTGCGAAAAGTGGTTTTTCAACACTAACACAAGTGCGAAAAGTGGTTTTTCAACACTAACGCAAGTGCGAAAAGTGGTTTTTCCACACTAACACAAGTGCGAAAAGTGGTTTTCCACACTAATACAAGTGTAAAAGTGGTTTCCTGCACCAACACAAGTGCGAAAAGTGGTTTTTCAACACTATCACAAGTGCAAAAAGTGTTTTTTCCACACTAATACAAGTGCAAAAGTGGTTTCCTGCACCAACACAAGTGCGAAAAGTGGTTTTTCAACACTAACACAAGTGCGAAAAGTGGTTTTTCAACACTAACACAAGTGCAAAAAGTGGTTTTTCCACACGAATACAAGTGCAAAAGTGGTTTCCTGCACCAACACAAGTGCGAAAAGTGGTTTTTCAAAACGAACACAAGTGCGAAAAGTGGTTTTTCAACACTAACACAAGTGCGAAAAGTGGTTTTTCAACACTAACACAAGTGCGAAAAGTGGTTTTTCCACACTAATACAAGTGCAAAAGTGGTTTCCTGCACCAACACAAGTGCGAAAAGTGGTTTTTCAACACTAACACAAGTGCGAAAAGTGGTTTTTCAACAATATCACAAGTGCAAAAAGTATTTTTTCCACACTAATACAAGTGCCAAAGTGGTTTCCTGCACCAACACAAGTGCGAAAAGTGGTTTTTCAACACTAACACAAGTGCGAAAAGTGGTTTTTCAACACTAACACAAGTGCAAAAAGTGGTTTTTCCACACGAATACAAGTGCAAAAGTGGTTTCCTGCACCAACACAAGTGCGAAAAGTGGTTTTTCAAAACGAACACAAGTGCGAAAAGTGGTTTTTCAACACTAACACAAGTGCGAAAAGTGGTTTTTCAACACTAACACAAGTGCGAAAAGTGGTTTTTCCACACTAATACAAGTGCAAAAGTGGTTTCCTGCACCAACACAAGTGCGAAAAGTGGTTTTTCAACACTAACACAAGTGCGAAAAGTGGTTTTTTCAACACTATCACAAGTGCAAAAAGTGTTTTTTCCACACTAATACAAGTGCAAAAGTGGTTTCCTGCACCAACACAAGTGCGAAAAGTGGTTTTTCAACACTAACACAAGTGCGAAAAGTGGATTTTCAACACTAACACAAGTGCGAAAAGTGGTTTTTCAACACTAACACAAGTGCGAAAAGTGGTTTTTACACACGAATACAAGTGCAAAAGTGGTTTCCTGCACCAACACAAGTGCGAAAAGTGGTTTTTCAATGCTAACACAAGTGCGAAAAGTGGTTTTTCAACACTATCACAAGTGCAAAAAGTGTTTTTTCCACACTAATACAAGTGCAAAAGTGGTTTCCTGCACCAACACAAGTGCGAAAAGTGGTTTTTCAACACTAACACAAGTGCGAAAAGTGGTTTTTCAACACTAACACAAGTGCGAAAAGTGGTTTTTCCACACTAATACAAGTGCAAAAGTGGTTTCCTGCACCAACACAAGTGCGAAAAGTGGTTTTTCAACACTAACACAAGTGCGAAAAGTGGTTTTTCAACACTAACACGAGTGCGAAAAGTGGTTTTTCAACACTAACACAAGTGCGAAAAGTGGTTTTTCAACACTATCACAAGTGCAAAAAGTGTTTTTTCCACACTAATACAAGTGTAAAAGTGGTTTTTCCACACTAATACAAGTGCAAAAGTGGTTTCCTGCACCAACACAAGTGCGAAAAGTGGTTTTTCAACACTAACACAAGTGCGAAAAGTGGTTTTTCAACACTATCACAAGTGCAAAAGTGTTTTTTCCACACTAATACAAGTGCGAAAAGTGGTTTTTCCACACTAATACAAGTGCAAAAGTGGTTTCCTGCACCAACACAAGTGCGAAAAGTGGTTTTTCAACACTAACACAAGTGCGAAAAGTGGTTCCACACTAATACAAGTGCAAAAGTGGTTTCCTGCACCAACACAAGTGCGAAAAGTGGTTTTTCAACACTATCACAAGTGCAAAAAGTGATTTTTCCACACTAATATAAGTGCAAAAGTGGTTTCCTGCACCAACACAAGTGCGAAAAGTGGTTTTTCAACACTAACACAAGTGCGAAAAGTGGTTTTTCAACACTAACGCAAGTGCGAAAAGTGGTTTTTCCACACTAACACAAGTGCGAAAAGTGGTTTTCCACACTAATACAAGTGTAAAAGTGGTTTCCTGCACCAACACAAGTGCGAAAAGTGGTTTTTCAACACTATCACAAGTGCAAAAAGTGTTTTTTCCACACTAATACAAGTGCAAAAGTGGTTTCCTGCACCAACACAAGTGCGAAAAGTGGTTTTTCAACACTAACACAAGTGCGAAAAGTGGTTTTTCAACACTAACACAAGTGCGAAAAGTGGTTTTTCCACACTAATACAAGTGCAAAAGTGGTTTCCTGCACCAACAGAAGTGCGAAAAATGGTTTTTCAACACTAACACAAGAGCGAAAAGTCGTTTTTCAACACTATCACAAGTGCAAAAAGTGTTTTTTCCACACTAATACAGGTGCAAAAGTGGTTTTTCCACACTAATACAAGTGCAAACGTGGTTTCCTGCACCAACACAAGTGCGAAAAGTGGTTTTTCAACACTAACACAAGTGCGAAAAGTGGTTTTTCAACACTTTCACAAGTGCAAAAAGTGTTTTTTCCACACTAATACAAGTGCAAAAGTGGTTTCCTGCACCAACACAAGTGCGAAAAGTGGTTTTTCAACACTAACACAAGTGCGAAAAGTGGTTTTTCAACACGAACACAAGTGCGAAAAGTGGTTTTTCAACACTAACACAAGTGCGAAAAGTGGTTTTTCAACACTATCACAAGTGCAAAAAGTGTTTTTTCCACACTAATACAAGTGTAAAAGTGGTTTTTCCACACTAATACAAGTGCAAATGTGGTTTCCTGCACCAACACAAGTGCGAAAAGTGGTTTTTCAACACTAACACAAGTGCGAAAAGTGGTTTTTCAACACTATCACAAGTGCAAAAGTGTTTTTTCCACACTAATACAAGTGCGAAAAGTGGTTTTTCCACACTAATACAAGTGCAAAAGTGGTTTCCTGCACCAACACAAGTGCGAAAAGTGGTTTTTCAACACTAACACAAGTGCAAAAAGTGTTTTTTCCACACTAATACAAGTGCAAAAGTGGTTTCCTGCACCAACACAAGTTCGAAAAGTGGTTTTTCAACACTAACACAAGTGCGAAAAGTGGTTTTTCAACACTAACACAAGTGCGAAAAGTGGTTTTTCCACACTAATACAAGTGCAAAAGTGGTTTCGTGCACCAACACAAGTGCGAAAAGTGGTTTTTCAACACTAACACAAGTGCGAAAAGTGGTTTTTCCACACTAATACAAGTGCAAAAGTGGTTTCCTGCACCAACACAAGTGCGAAAAGTGGTTTTTCAACACTAACACAAGTGCGAAAAGTGGTTTTTCCACACTAATACAAGTGCAAAAGTGGTTTCCTGCACCAACACAAGTGCGAAAAGTGGTTTTTCAACACTAACACAAGTGCAAAAAGTGGTTCCACACTAATACAAGTGCAAAAGTGGTTTCCTGCACCAACACAAGTGCGAAAAGTGGTTTTTCAACACTATCACAAGTGCAAAAAGTGATTTTTCCACACTAATATAAGTGCAAAAGTGGTTTCCTGCACCAACACAAGTGCGAAAAGTGGTTTTTCAACACTAACACAAGTGCGAAAAGTGGTTTTTCAACACTAACACAAGTGCGAAAAGTGGTTTTTCCACACTAACACAAGTGCGAAAAGTGGTTTTCCACACTAATACAAGTGTAAAAGTGGTTTCCTGCACCAACACAAGTGCGAAAAGTGGTTTTTCAACACTATCACAAGTGCAAAAAGTGTTTTTTCCACACTAATACAAGTGTAAAAGTGGTTTTTCCACACTAATACAAGTGCAAAAGTGGTTTCCTGCACCAACACACGTGCGAAAAGTGGTTTTTCAACACTAACACAAGTGCAAAAAGTGGTTTTTCAACACTATCACAAGTGCAAAAGTGTTTTTTCCACAATAATACAAGTGCGAAAAGTGGTTTTTCCACACTAATACAAGTGCAAAAGTGGTTTCCTGCACCAACACAAGTGCGAAAAGTGGTTTTTCAACACTAACACAAGTGCAAAAAGTGGTTCCACACTAATACAATTGCAAAAGTGGTTTCCTGCACCAACACAAGTGCGAAAAGTGGTTTTTCAACACTATCACAAGTGCAAAAAGTGATTTTTCCACACTAATATAACTGCAAAAGTGGTTTCCTGCACCAACACAAGTGCGAAAAGTGGTTTTTCGACACTAACACAAGTGCGAAAAGTGGTTTTTCAACACTAACACAAGTGCGAAAAGTGGTTTTTCCACACTAACACAAGTGCGAAAAGTGGTTTTCCACACTAATACAAGTGTAAAAGTGGTTTCCTGCACCAACACAAGTGCGAAAAGTGGTTTTTCAACACTATCACAAGTGCGAAAAGTGGTTTTTCAACACTAACACAAGTGCGAAAAGTGGTTTTTCCACACTAATACAAGTGCAAAAGTGGTTTCCTGCACCAACACAAGTGCGAAAAATGGTTTTTCAACACTAACACAAGTGCGAAAAGTGGTTTTTCAACACTATCACAAGTGCAAAAAGTGTTTTTTCAACACTAATACAGGTGCAAAAGTGGTTTTTCCACACTAATACAAGTGCAAAATTGGTTTCCTGCACTAACACAAGTGCGAAAAGTGGTTTTTCAACACTATCACAAGTGCAAAAAGTGTTTTTTCCACACTAATACAAGTGCCAAAGTGGTTTCCTGCAGCAACACAAGTGCGAAAAGTGGTTTTTCAACACTAACACAAGTGCGAAAAGTGGTTTTTCCACACGAATACAAGTGCAAAAGTGGTTTCCTGCACCAACACAAGTGCGAAAAGTGGTTTTTCAACACTAACACAAGTGTGAAAAGTGGTTTTTTCAACACTATCACAAGTGCAAAAAGTGTTTTTTCCACACTAATACAAGTGCAAAAGTGGTTTCCTGCACCAACACAAGTGCGAAAAGTGGTTTTTCAACACTAACACAAGTGCGAAAAGTGGATTTTCAACACTAACACAAGTGCGAAAAGTGGTTTTTCAACACTAACACAAGTGCGAAAAGTGGTTTTTACACACGAATACAAGTGCAAAAGTGGTTTCCTGCACCAACACAAGTGCGAAAAGTGGTTTTTCAATGCTAACACAAGTGCGAAAAGTGGTTTTTCAACACTATCACAAGTGCAAAAAGTGTTTTTTCCACACTAATACAAGTGCAAAAGTGGTTTCCTGCACCAACACAAGTGCGAAAAGTGGTTTTTCAACACTAACACAAGTGCGAAAAGTGGTTTTTCAACACTAACACAAGTGCGAAAAGTGGTTTTTCCACACTAATACAAGTGCAAAAGTGGTTTCCTGCACCAACACAAGTGCGAAAAGTGGTTTTTCAACACTAACACAAGTGCGAAAAGTGGTTTTTCAACACTAACACGAGTGCGAAAAGTGGTTTTTCAACACTAACACAAGTGCGAAAAGTGGTTTTTCAACACTATCACAAGTGCAAAAAGTGTTTTTTCCACACTAATACAAGTGTAAAAGTGGTTTTTCCACACTAATACAAGTGCAAAAGTGGTTTCCTGCACCAACACAAGTGCGAAAAGTGGTTTTTCAACACTAACACAAGTGCGAAAAGTGGTTTTTCAACACTATCACAAGTGCAAAAGTGTTTTTTCCACACTAATACAAGTGCGAAAAGTGGTTTTTCCACACTAATACAAGTGCAAAAGTGGTTTCCTGCACCAACACAAGTGCGAAAAGTGGTTTTTCAACACTAACACAAGTGCGAAAAGTGGTTCCACACTAATACAAGTGCAAAAGTGGTTTCCTGCACCAACACAAGTGCGAAAAGTGGTTTTTCAACACTATCACAAGTGCAAAAAGTGATTTTTCCACACTAATATAAGTGCAAAAGTGGTTTCCTGCACCAACACAAGTGCGAAAAGTGGTTTTTCAACACTAACACAAGTGCGAAAAGTGGTTTTTCAACACTAACGCAAGTGCGAAAAGTGGTTTTTCCACACTAACACAAGTGCGAAAAGTGGTTTTCCACACTAATACAAGTGTAAAAGTGGTTTCCTGCACCAACACAAGTGCGAAAAGTGGTTTTTCAACACTATCACAAGTGCAAAAAGTGTTTTTTCCACACTAATACAAGTGCAAAAGTGGTTTCCTGCACCAACACAAGTGCGAAAAGTGGTTTTTCAACACTAACACAAGTGCGAAAAGTGGTTTTTCAACACTAACACAAGTGCGAAAAGTGGTTTTTCCACACTAATACAAGTGCAAAAGTGGTTTCCTGCACCAACAGAAGTGCGAAAAATGGTTTTTCAACACTAACACAAGTGCGAAAAGTGGTTTTTCAACATTATCACAAGTGCAAAAAGTGTTTTTTCCACACTAATACAAGTGCAAAAGTGGTTTCCTGCACCAACGCAAGTGCGAAAAGTGGTTTTTCAACACTAACACAAGTGCGAAAAGTGGTTTTTCAACACTAACACAAGTGCGAAAAGTGGTTTTTCCACACTAATACAAGTGCAAAAGTGGTTTCCTGCACCAACACAAGTGCGAAAAGTCGTTTTTCAACACTATCACAAGTGCAAAAAGTGTTTTTTCCACACTAATACAAGTGCAAAAGTGGTTTCCTGCACCAACACAAGTGCGAAAAGTGGTTTTTCAACACTAACACAAGTGCGAAAAGTGGTTTTTCAACACTAACACAAGTGCGAAAAGTGGTTTTTCCACACTAATACAAGTGCAAAAGTGGTTTCCTGCACCAACAGAAGTGCGAAAAATGGTTTTTCAACACTAACACAAGAGCGAAAAGTGGTTTTTCAACACTATCACAAGTGCAAAAAGTGTTTTTTCCACACTAATACAGGTGCAAAAGTGGTTTTTCCACACTAATACAAGTGCAAACGTGGTTTCCTGCACCAACACAAGTGCGAAAAGTGGTTTTTCAACACTAACACAAGTGCGAAAAGTGGTTTTTCAACACTTTCACAAGTGCAAAAAGTGTTTTTTCCACACTAATACAAGTGCAAAAGTGGTTTCCTGCACCAACACAAGTGCGAAAAGTGGTTTTTCAACACTAACACAAGTGCGAAAAGTGGTTTTTCAACACGAACACAAGTGCGAAAAGTGGTTTTTCAACACTAACACAAGTGCGAAAAGTGGTTTTTCAACACTATCACAAGTGCAAAAAGTGTTTTTTCCACACTAATACAAGTGTAAAAGTGGTTTTTTCCACACTAATACAAGTGCAAATGTGGTTTCCTGCACCAACACAAGTGCGAAAAGTGGTTTTTCAACACTAACACAAGTGCGAAAAGTGGTTTTTCAACACTATCACAAGTGCAAAAGTGTTTTTTCCACACTAATACAAGTGCGAAAAGTGGTTTTTCCACACTAATACAAGTGCAAAAGTGGTTTCCTGCACCAACACAAGTGCGAAAAGTGGTTTTTCAACACTAACACAAGTGCAAAAAGTGTTTTTTCCACACTAATACAAGTGCAAAAGTGGTTTCCTGCACCAACACAAGTTCGAAAAGTGGTTTTTCAACACTAACACAAGTGCGAAAAGTGGTTTTTCAACACTAACACAAGTGCGAAAAGTGGTTTTTCCACACTAATACAAGTGCAAAAGTGGTTTCGTGCACCAACACAAGTGCGAAAAGTGGTTTTTCAACACTAACACAAGTGCGAAAAGTGGTTTTTCCACACTAATACAAGTGCAAAAGTGGTTTCCTGCACCAACACAAGTGCGAAAAGTGGTTTTTCAACACTAACACAAGTGCGAAAAGTGGTTTTTCCACACTAATACAAGTGCAAAAGTGGTTTCCTGCACCAACACAAGTGCGAAAAGTGGTTTTTCAACACTAACACAAGTGCAAAAAGTGGTTCCACACTTATACAAGTGCAAAAGTGGTTTCCTGCACCAACACAAGTGCGAAAAGTGGTTGTTCAACACTATCACAAGTGCAAAAAGTGATTTTTCCACACTAATATAAGTGCAAAAGTGGTTTCCTGCACCAACACAAGTGCGAAAAGTGGTTTTTCAACACTAACACAAGTGCGAAAAGTGGTTTTTCAACACTAACACAAGTGCGAAAAGTGGTTTTTCCACACTAACACAAGTGCGAAAAGTGGTTTTCCACACTAATACAAGTGTAAAAGTGGTTTCCTGCACCAACACAAGTGCGAAAAGTGGTTTTTCAACACTATCACAAGTGCAAAAAGTGTTTTTTCCACATTAATACAAGTGTAAAAGTGGTTTTCCCACACTAATACAAGTGCAAAAGTGGTTTCCTGCACCAACACACGTGCGAAAAGTGGTTTTTCAACACTAACACAAGTGCAAAAAGTGGTTTTTCAACACTATCACAAGTGCAAAAGTGTTTTTTCCACAATAATACAAGTGCGAAAAGTGGTTTTTCCACACTAATACAAGTGCAAAAGTGGTTTCCTGCACCAACACAAGTGCGAAAAGTGGTTTTTCAACACTAACACAAGTGCAAAAAGTGGTTCCACACTAATACAAGTGCAAAAGTGGTTTCCTGCACCAACACAAGTGCGAAAAGTGGTTTTTCAACACTATCACAAGTGCAAAAAGTGATTTTTCCACACTAATATAAGTGCAAAAGTGGTTTCCTGCACCAACACAAGTGCGAAAAGTGGTTTTTCGACACTAACACAAGTGCGAAAAGTGGTTTTTCAACACTAACACAAGTGCGAAAAGTGGTTTTTCCACACTAACACAAGTGCGAAAAGTGGTTTTCCACACTAATACAAGTGTAAAAGTGGTTTCCTGCACCAACACAAGTGCGAAAAGTGGTTTTTCAACACTATCACAAGTGCGAAAAGTGGTTTTTCAACACTAACACAAGTGCGAAAAGTGGTTTTTCCACACTAATACAAGTGCAAAAGTGGTTTCCTGCACCAACACAAGTGCGAAAAATGGTTTTTCAACACTAACACAAGTGCGAAAAGTGGTTTTTCAACACTATCACAAGTGCAAAAAGTGTTTTTTCAACACTAATACAGGTGCAAAAGTGGTTTTTCCACACTAATACAAGTGCAAAAGTGGTTTCCTGCACTAACACAAGTGCGAAAAGTGGTTTTTTAACACTATCACAAGTGCAAAAAGTGTTTTTTCCACACTAATACAAGTGCCAAAGTGGTTTCCTGCACCAACACAAGTGCGAAAAGTGGTTTTTCAACACTAACACAAGTGCGAAAAGTGGTTTTTCCACACGAATACAAGTGCAAAAGTGGTTTCCTGCACCAACACAAGTGCGAAAAGTGGTTTTCCAACACTAACACAAGTGTGAAAAGTGGTTTTTTCAACACTATCACAAGTGTGCAAAAAGTGTTTTTTCCACACTAATACAAGTGCAAAAGTGGTTTCCTGCACCAACACAAGTGCGAAAAGTGGTTTTTCAACACTAACACAAGTGCGAAAAGTGGCTTTTCAACACTAACACAAGTGCGAAAAGTGGTTTTTCAACACTAACACAAGTGCGAAAAGTGGTTTTTACACACGAATACAAGTGCAAAAGTGGTTTCCTGCACCAACACAAGTGCGAAAAGTGGTTTTTCAATGCTAACACAAGTGCGAAAAGTGGTTTTTCAACACTATCAACAAGTGCAAAAAGTGTTTTTTTCCACACTAATACAAGTGCAAAAGTGGTTTCCTGCACCAACACAAGTGCGAAAAGTGGTTTTTCAACACTAACACAAGTGCGAAAAGTGGTTTTTCAACACTAACACAAGTGCGAAAAGTGGTTTTTCCACACTAATACAAGTGCAAAAGTGGTTTCCTGCACCAACACAAGTGCGAAAAGTGGTTTTTCAACACTAACACAAGTGCGAAAAGTGGTTTTTCAACACTAACACGAGTGCGAAAAGTGGTTTTTCAACACTAACACAAGTGCGAAAAGTGGTTTTTTCAACACTATCACAAGTGCAAAAAGTGTTTTTTCCACACTAATACAAGTGTAAAAGTGGTTTTTCCACACTAATACAAGCGCAAAAGTGGTTTCCTGCACCAACACAAGTCGAAAAAGTGGTTTTTCAACACTAACACAAGTGCGAAAAGTGGTTTTTCAACACTATCACAAGTGCAAAAGTGTTTTTTCCACACTAATACAAGTGCGAAAAGTGGTTTTTCCACACTAATACAAGTGCAAAAGTGGTTTCCTGCACCAACACAAGTGCGAAAAGTGGTTTTTCAACACTAACACAAGTGCGAAAAGTGGTTCCACACTAATACAAGTGCAAAAGTGGTTTCCTGCACCAACACAAGTGCGAAAAGTGGTTTTTCAACACTATCACAAGTGCAAAAAGTGATTTTTCCACACTAATATAAGTGCAAAAGTGGTTTCCTGCACCAACACAAGTGCGAAAAGTGGTTTTTCAACACTAACACAAGTGCGAAAAGTGGTTTTTCAACACTAACGCAAGTGCGAAAAGTGGTTTTTCCACACTAACACAAGTGCGAAAAGTGGTTTTCCCACACTAATACAAGTGTAAAAGTGGTTTCCTGCACCAACACAAGTGCGAAAAGTGGTTTTTCAACACTATCACAAGTGCAAAAAGTGTTTTTTTCCACACTAATACAAGTGCAAAAGTGGTTTCCTGCACCAACACAAGTGCGAAAAGTGGTTTTTCAACACTAACACAAGTGCGAAAAGTGGTTTTTCAACACTAACACAAGTGCGAAAAGTGGTTTTTCCACACTAATACAAGTGCAAAAGTGGTTTCCTGCACCAACAGAAGTGCGAAAAATGGTTTTTCAACACTAACACAAGTGCGAAAAGTGGTTTTTCAACACTATCACAAGTGCAAAAAGTGTTTTTTCCACACTAATACAGGTGCAAAAGTGGTTTTTCCACACTAATACAAGTGCAAACGTGGTTTCCTGCACTAACACAAGTGCGAAAAGTGGTTTTTCAACACTAACACAAGTGCGAAAAGTGGTTTTTCAACACTATCACAAGTGCAAAAAGTATTTTTTCCACACTAATACAAGAGTAAAAGTGGTTTTTCCACACTAATACAAGTGCAAAAGTGGTTTCCTGCACCAACACAAGTGCGAAAAGTGGTTTTTCAACACTAACACAAGTGCGAAAAGTGGTTTTTCAACACTATCACAAGTGCAAAAAGTATTTTTTCCACACTAATACAAGAGTAAAAGTGGTTTTTCCACACTTATACAAGTGCAAAAGTGGTTTCCTGCACCAACACAAGTGCGAAAAGTGGTTTTTCAACACTAACACAAGTGCGAAAAGTGGTTTTTCAACACTATCACAAGTGCAAAAAGTGTTTTTTCCACACTAATACAAGTGCAAAAGTGGTTTCCTGCACCAACACAAGTGCGAAAAGTGGTTTTTCAACACTATCACAAGTGCAAAAAGTGGTTTTTCCACACTAATACAAGTGCAAAAGTGGTTTCCTGCACCAACACAAGTGCGAAAAGTGGTTTTTCAACACTAACCACAAGTGCAAAAAGTGTTTTTTTCCACACTAATACAAGTGTAGAAGTGGTTTTTCCACACTAATACAAGTGCAAAAGTGGTTTCCTGCACCAACACAAGTGCGAAAAGTGGTTTTTCAACACTATCACAAGTGCAAAAAGTGTTTTTTCCACACTAATACAAGTGCAAAAGTGGTTTCCTGCACCAACACAAGTGCGAAAAGTGGTTTTTCAACACTAACACAAGTGCGAAAAGTGGTTTTTCAACACTAACACAAGTGCGAAAAGTGGTTTTTCCACACTAATACAAGTGCAAAAGTGGTTTCCTGCCCAACAGAAGTGCGAAAAATTGGTTTTTCAACACTAACACAAGTGCGAAAAGTGGTTTTTCAACACTATCACAAGTGCAAAAAAGTGTTTTTTTCCACACTAATACAGGTGCAAAAGTGGTTTTTCCACACTAATACAAGTGCAAACGTGGTTTCCCTGCACTAACACAAGTGCGAAAAGTGGTTTTTCAACACTAACACAAGTGCGAAAAGTGGTTTTTCAACACTATCACAAGTGCAAAAAGTATTTTTTCCACACTAATACAAGAGTAAAAGTGGTTTTTCCACACTAATACAAGTGCAAAAGTGGTTTCCTGCACCAACACAAGTGCGAAAAGTGGTTTTTCAACACTAACACAAGTGCGAAAAGTGGTTTTTCAACACTATCACAAGTGCAAAAAGTATTTTTTCCACACTAATACAAGAGTAAAAGTGGTTTTTCCACACTAATACAAGTGCAAAAGTGGTTTCCTGCACCAACACAAGTGCGAAAAGTGGTTTTTCAACACTAACACAAGTGCGAAAAAGTGGTTTTTCAACACTATCACAAGTGCAAAAAGTGTTTTTTCCACACTAATACAAGTGCAAAAGTGGTTTCCTGCACCAACACAAGTGCGAAAAGTGGTTTTTCAACACTATCACAAGTGCAAAAAGTGGTTTTTCAACACTAACACAAGTGCGAAAAGTGGTTTTTCAACACTAACACAAGTGCGAAAAGTGGTTTTTCAACACTAACACAAGTGCAAAAAGTGTTTTTTTCCACACTAATACAAGTGTAGAAGTGGTTTTTCCACACTAATACAAGTGCAAAAGTGGTTTACTGCACCAACACAAGTGCGAAAAGTGGTTTTTCAAAACTAACACAAGTGCGAAAAGTGGTTTTTCAACACTATCACAAGTGCAAAAAGTGTTTGTCCACACTAATACAAGTGCAAAAGTGGTTTCCTGCACCAACACAAGTGCGAAAAGTGGTTTTTCAACACTAACACAAGTGCGAAAAGTGGTTTTTCAACACTAACACAAGTGCGAAAAGTGGTTTTTCCCACACTAATACAAGTGCAAAAGTGGTTTCCTGCACCAACAACAAGTGCGAAAAGTGGTTTTTCAACACTAACACAAGTGCGAAAAGTGGTTTTTCAACACTAACACAAGTGCGAAAAGTGGTTTTTCAACACTAACACAAGTGCGAAAAGTGGTTTTTCAACACTATCACAAGTGCAAAAAGTGTTTTTTTCCACACTACTACAAGTGTAAAAGTGGTTTTTCCAGCACTAATACAAGTGCAAAAGTGGTTTCCTGCACCAACACAAGTGCGAAAAGTGGTTTTTCAACACTAACACAAGTGCAAAAAGTGGTTTTTTCAACACTATCACAAGTGCAAAAGTGTTTTTTCCACACTAATACAAGTGCGAAAAGTGGTTTTTTCCACACTAATACAAGTGCAAAAGTGGTTTCCTGCACCAACACAAGTGCGAAAAGTGGTTTTTCAACACTAACACAAGTGCAAAAAGTGGTTCCACACTAATACAAGTGCAAAAGTGGTTTCCTGCACCAACACAAGTGCGAAAAGTGGTTTTTCAAACACTATCACAAGTGCAAAAAAGTGATTTTTCCACACTAATATAAGTGCAAAAGTGGTTTCCTGCACCAACACAAGTGCGAAAAGTGGTTTTTCAACACTAACACAAGTGCGAAAAGTGGTTTTTCAACACTAACACAAGTGCGAAAAGTGGTTTTTTCCACACTAGCACAAGTGCGAAAAGTGGTTTTCCACACTAATACAAGTGTAAAAGTGGTTTCCTGCACCAACACAAGTGCGAAAAGTGGTTTTTCAACACTATCACAAGTGCGAAAAGTGGTTTTTCAACACTAACACAAGTGCGAAAAGTGGTTTTTCCACACTAATACAAGTGCAAAAGTGGTTTCCTGCACCAACACAAGTGCGAAAAATGGTTTTTCAACACTAACACAAGTGCGAAAAGTGGTTTTTCAACACTATCACAAGTGCAAAAAGTGTTTTTTCAACACTAATACAGGTGCAAAAGTGGTTTTTTCCACACTAATACAAGTGCAAAAGTGGTTTCCTGCACTAACACAAGTGCGAAAAGTGGTTTTTCAACCTAACACAAGTGCGAAAAGTGGTTTTTCAACAATATCACAAGTGCAAAAAGTGTTTTTTTCCACACTAATACAAGTGCCAAAGTGGTTTCCTGCACCAACACAAGTGCGAAAAGTGGTTTTTCAACACTAACACAAGTGCGAAAAGTGGTTTTTTCAACACTAACACAAGTGCAAAAAGTGGTTTTTCCACACGAATACAAGTGCAAAAGTGGTTTCCTGCACCAACACAAGTGCGAAAAGTGGTTTTTCAAAACGAACACAAGTGCGAAAAGTGGTTTTTCAACACTAACACAAGTGCGAAAAGTGGTTTTTCAACACTAACACAAGTGCGAAAAGTGGTTTTTCCACACTAATACAAGTGCAAAAGTGGTTTCCTGCACCAACACAAGTGCGAAAAGTGGTTTTTCAATGCTAACACAAGTGCGAAAAGTGGTTTTTCAACACTATCACAAGTGCAAAAAGTGTTTTTTTCCACACTAATACAAGTGCAAAAGTGGTTTCCTGCACCAACACAAGTGCGAAAAGTGGTTTTTCAACACTAACACAAGTGCGAAAAGTGGTTTTTCAACACTAACACAAGTGCGAAAAGTGGTTTTTCCACACTAATACAAGTGCAAAAGTGGTTTCCTGCACCAACACAAGTGCGAAAAGTGGTTTTTCAACACTAACACAAGTGCGAAAAGTGGTTTTTCAACACTAACACGAGTGCGAAAAGTGGTTTTTCAACACTAACACAAGTGCGAAAAGTGGTTTTTCAACACTATCACAAGTGCAAAAAGTGTTTTTTCCACACTAATACAAGTGTAAAAGTGGTTTTTTCCACACTAATACAAGTGCAAAAGTGGTTTCCTGCACCAACACAAGTGCGAAAAGTGGTTTTTCAACACTAACACAAGTGCGAAAAGTGGTTTTTTCAACACTATCACAAGTGCAAAAGTGTTTTTTTCCACACTAATACAAGTGCGAAAAGTGGTTTTTCCACACTAATACAAGTGCAAAAGTGGTTTCCTGCACCAACACAAGTGCGAAAAGTGGTTTTTTCAACACTAACACAAGTGCGAAAAGTGGTTCCACACTAATACAAGTGCAAAAGTGGTTTTCCTGCACCAACACAAGTGCGAAAAGTGGTTTTTCAACACTATCACAAGTGCAAAAAGTGATTTTTTCCACACTAATATAAGTGCAAAAGTGGTTTCCTGCACCAACACAAGTGCGAAAAGTGGTTTTTCAACACTAACACAAGTGCGAAAAGTGGTTTTTCAACACTAACGCAAGTGCGAAAAGTGGTTTTTCCACACTAACACAAGTGCGAAAAGTGGTTTTCCACACTAATACAAGTGTAAAAGTGGTTTCCTGCACCAACACAAGTGCGAAAAGTGGTTTTTCAACACTATCACAAGTGCAAAAAGTGTTTTTTTCCACACTAATACAAGTGCAAAAGTGGTTTCCTGCACCAACACAAGTGCGAAAAGTGGTTTTTCAACACTAACACAAGTGCGAAAAGTGGTTTTTCAACACTAACACAAGTGCGAAAAGTGGTTTTTCCACACTAATACAAGTGCAAAAGTGGTTTCCTGCACAAACAGAAGTGCGAAAAATGGTTTTTCAACACTAACACAAGTGCGAAAAGTGGTTTTTCAACACTATCACAAGTGCAAAAAGTGCGAAAAGTGGTTTTTCAAACACTATCACAAGTGCAAAAAGTGTTTTTTTCCCACACTAATACAGGTGCAAAAAGTGGTTTTTTCCACACTAATACAAGTGCAAACGTGGTTTCCTTGCACTAACACAAGTGCGAAAAGTGGTTTTTTCAACACTAACACAAGTGCGAAAAGTGGTTTTTCAACACTATCACAAGTGCAAAAAGTATTTTTTCCACACTAATACAAGAGTAAAAGTGGTTTTTCCACACTAATACAAGTGCAAAAGTGGTTTCCTGCACCAACACAAGTGCGAAAAGTGGTTTTTTCAACACTAACACAAGTGCGAAAAGTGGTTTTTCAACACTATCACAAGTGCAAAAAGTATTTTTTCCACACTAATACAAGAGTAAAAGTGGTTTTTCCACACTAATACAAGTGCAAAAGTGGTTTCCTGCACCAACACAAGTGCGAAAAGTGGTTTTTCAACACCTAAACACAAGTGCGAAAAGTGGTTTTTTCAACACTATCACAAGTGCAAAAAGTGTTTTTTTCCACACTAATACAAGTGCAAAAGTGGTTTCCTGCACCAACACAAGTGCGAAAAGTGGTTTTTCAACACTATCACAAGTGCAAAAAGTGGTTTTTCAACACTAACACAAGTGCGAAAAGTGGTTTTTCAACACTAACACAAGTGCGAAAAGTGGTTTTTTCAACACTAACACAAGTGCAAAAAAGTGTTTTTTTCCACACTAATACAAGTGTAGAAGTGGTTTTTCCACACTAATACAAGTGCAAAAGTGGTTTACTGCACCAACACAAGTGCGAAAAGTGGTTTTTCAAAAACTAACACAAAGTGCGAAAAGTGGTTTTTCAACACTATCACAAGTGCAAAAAGTGTTTTTTCCACACTAATACAAGTGCAAAAAGTGGTTTCCTGCACCAACACAAGTGCGAAAAGTGGTTTTTCAACACTAACACAAGTGCGAAAAGTGGTTTTTCCACACTAATACAAGTGCAAAAAGTGGTTTCCTGCACCAACAACAAGTGCGAAAAGTGGTTTTTTCAACACTAACACAAGTGCGAAAAGTGGTTTTTCAACACTAACACAAGTGCGAAAAGTGGTTTTTCAACACTAACACAAGTGCGAAAAGTGGTTTTTCAACACTATCACAAGTGCAAAAAGTGTTTTTTTCCACACTAATACAAGTGTAAAAGTGGTTTTTTCCACACTAATACAAGTGCAAAAGTGGTTTTCCTGCACCAACACAAGTGCGAAAAGTGGTTTTTCAACACTAACACAAGTGCAAAAAGTGGTTTTTCAACACTATCACAAGTGCAAAAGTGTTTTTTCCACACTAATACAAGTGCGAAAAGTGGTTTTTCCACACTAATACAAGTGCAAAAGTGGTTTCCTGCACCAACACAAGTGCGAAAAGTGGTTTTTCAACACTAACACAAGTGCAAAAAAGTGGTTTCCACACTAATTACAAGTGCAAAAGTGGTTTCCTGCACCAACACAAGTGCGAAAAGTGGTTTTTCAACACTAACCACAAGTGCAAAAAGTGATTTTTTCCACACTAATATAAGTGCAAAAGTGGTTTCCTGCACCAACACAAGTGCGAAAAGTGGTTTTTTCAACACTAACACAAGTGCGAAAAGTGGTTTTTCAACACTAACACAAGTGCGAAAAGTGGTTTTTTCCACACTAACACAAGTGCGAAAAGTGGTTTTTCCACACTAATACAAGTGTAAAAGTGGTTTCCTGCACCAACACAAGTGCGAAAAGTGGTTTTTCAACACTATCACAAGTGCGAAAAGTGGTTTTTCAACACTAACACAAGTGCGAAAAAGTGGTTTTTCCACACTAATACAAGTGCAAAAGTGGTTTCCTGCACCAACACAAGTGCGAAAAATGGTTTTTTCAACACTAACACAAGTGCGAAAAGTGGTTTTTCAACACTATCACAAGTGCAAAAAGTGTTTTTTCAACACTAATACAGGTGCAAAAAGTGGTTTTTTCCACACTAATTACAAGTGCAAAAGTGGTTTCCTGCACTAACACAAGTGCGAAAAGTGGTTTTTCAACACTAACACAAGTGCGAAAAAGTGGTTTTTTCAACAATATCACAAGTGCAAAAAGTGTTTTTTTCCACACTAATACAAGTGCCAAAGTGGTTTCCTGCACCAACACAAGTGCGAAAAGTGGTTTTTCAACACTAACACAAGTGCGAAAAGTGGTTTTTCAACACTAACACAAGTGCAAAAAAGTGGTTTTTCCACACGAATACAAGTGCAAAAGTGGTTTCCTGCACCAACACAAGTGCGAAAAGTGGTTTTTCAAAACGAACACAAGTGCGAAAAAGTGGTTTTTTCAACACTAACAAAGTGCGAAAAGTGGTTTTTCAACACTAACACAAGTGCGAAAAGTGGTTTTTCCACACTATACAAGTGCAAAAGTGGTTTCCTGCACCAACACAAGTGCGAAAAGTGGTTTTTCAACACTAACACAAGTGCGAAAAGTGGTTTTTTCAACAATATCACAAGTGCAAAAAGTGTTTTTTCCCACACTAATACAAGTGCAAAAGTGGTTTCCTGCACCAACACAAGTGCGAAAAGTGGTTTTTCAACACTAACACAAGTGCGAAAAGTGGTTTTTCAACACTAACACAAGTGCAAAAAGTGGTTTTTTCCACACGAATACAAGTGCAAAAGTGGTTTCCTGCCACCAACACAAGTGCGAAAAGTGGTTTTTCAAAACGAACACAAGTGCGAAAAGTGGTTTTTCAACACTAACACAAGTGCGAAAAGTGGTTTTTCAACACTAACACAAGTGCGAAAAGTGGTTTTTCCACACTAATACAAGTGCAAAAGTGGTTTCCTGCACCCAACACAAGTGCGAAAAGTGGTTTTTTCAACACTAACACAAGTGCGAAAAGTGGTTTTTTC
>NW_027617510.1:0-112854 GCF_964187855.1 Myxine glutinosa | reverse complement strand
ACTTGTGTTAGTGTTGAAAAACACTTTTCGCACTTGTGTTGGTGCAGGAAACCACTTCTGCACTTGTATTAGTGTGGAAAAAACACTTTTTACACTTGTGATAGTGTTGAAAAACCACTTTTCGCACTTGTGTTAGTGTTGAAAAACCACTTTTCGCACTTGTGTTGGTGCAGGAAACCACTTTTGCACTTGTATTAGTGTGGAAAAAACACTTTTTGCACTTGTGATTGTGTTGAAAAACCACTTTTCGCACTTGTGTTAGTGTTGAAAAACCACTTTTCGCACTTGTGTTGGTGCAGGAAACCACTTTTGCACTTGTATTAGTGTGGAAAAAACACTTTTTGCACTTGTGATTGTGTTGAAAAACCACTTTTCGCACTTGTGTTAGTGTTGAAAAACCACTTTTCGCACTTGTGTTGGTGCAGGAAACCACTTTTGCACTTGTATTAGTGTGGAAAAAACACTTTTCGCACTTGTATTAGTGTTGAAAAACCACTTTTCGCACTTGTGTTAGTGTTGAAAAACTACTTTTCGCACTTGTGTTGGTGCAGGAAACCACTTTTGCACTTGTATTAGTGTGGAAAAACCACTTTTTGCACTTGTGTTAGTGTTGAAAAACCACTTTTCGCACTTGTGTTAGTGTTGAAAAACCACTTTTCGCACTTGTGTTAGTGTTGAAAAACCACTTTTTGCACTTGTGTTAGTGTTGAAAAACCACTTTTCGCACTTGTGTTGGTGCAGCAAACCACTTTTGCACTTGTATTATTGTGGAAAAAACACTTTTTGCACTTGCGATAGTGTTGAAAAACCACTTTTCGCACTTGTGTTAGTGTTGAAAAACCACTTTTCGCACTTGTGTTGGTGCAGGAAACCACTTTTGCACTTGTATTAGTGTGGAAAAAACACTTTTCGCACTTGTGTTAGTGTTGAAAAAACACTTTTCGCACTTGTGTTAGTGTTGAAAAACCACTTTTCGCACTTGTGTTAGTGTTGAAAAACCACTTTTCGCACTTGTGTTAGTGTTGAAAAACCACTTTTCGCACTTGTGTTAGTGTTGAAAAACCACTTTTCGCACTTGTGTTGGTGCAGGAAACCACTTTTGCACTTGTATTAGTGTGGAAAAAACACTTTTTGCTCTTGTGATAGTGTTGAAAAACCACTTTTCGCACTTCTGTTAGTGTTTAAAAACCACTTTTCGCACTTGTGTTGGTGCAGGAAACCACTTTTGCACTTGTATTAGTGTGGCAAAACCACTTTTCGCACTTGCGTTAGTGTTGAAAAACCACTTTTCGCACTTGTGTTAGTGTTGAAAAACCACTTTTCGCACTTGTATTAGTGTGGAAAAAACACTTTTTGCACTTGTGATAGTGTTGAAAAACCACTTTTTGCACTTGTGTTAGTGTTGAAAAACCACTTTTCGCACTTGTGTTGGTGCAGGAAACCACTTTTGCACCTGTATTAGTGTGGAAAAAACACTTTTCGCACTTGTGTTAGTGTTGAAAAACCACTTTTCGCACTTGTGTTGGTGCAGGAAACCACTTTTGCACTTGTATTAGTGTGGAAAAAAAACTTCGCACTTGCGTTAGTGTTGAAAAACCACTTTTCGCACTTGTGTTAGTGTTGAAAAAGCACTTTTCGCACTTGTGTTGGTGCAGGAAACCACTTTTGCACTTGTATTAGTGTGGAAAAAACACTTTTTGCACTTGTGATAGTGTTGAAAAACCACTTTTCGCACTTGTGTTAGTGTTGAAAAACCACTTTTCACACTTGTGTTAGTGTTGAAAAACCACTTTTCGCACTTGTGTTGGTGCAGGAAACCACTTCTGCACTTGTATTAGTGTGGAAAAAACACTTTTTACACTTGTGATAGTGTTGAAAAACCACTTTTCGCACTTGTGTTAGTGTTGAAAAACCACTTTTCGCACTTGTGTTGGTGCAGGAAACCACTTTTGCACTTGTATTAGTGTGGAAAAAACACTTTTTGCACTTGTGATTGTGTTGAAAAACCACTTTTCGCACTTGTGTTAGTGTTGAAAAACCACTTTTCGCACTTGTGTTGGTGCAGGAAACCACTTTTGCACTTGTATTAGTGTGGAAAAAACACTTTTCGCACTTGTATTAGTGTTGAAAAACCACTTTTCGCACTTGTGTTAGTGTTGAAAAACTACTTTTCGCACTTGTGTTGGTGCAGGAAACCACTTTTGCACTTGTATTAGTGTGGAAAAACCACTTTTTGCACTTGTGTTAGTGTTGAAAAACCACTTTTCGCACTTGTGTTAGTGTTGAAAAACCACTTTTCGCACTTGTGTTAGTGTTGAAAAACCACTTTTTGCACTTGTGTTAGTGTTGAAAAACCACTTTTCGCACTTGTGTTGGTGCAGCAAACCACTTTTGCACTTGTATTATTGTGGAAAAAACACTTTTTGCACTTGCGATAGTGTTGAAAAACCACTTTTCGCACTTGTGTTAGTGTTGAAAAACCACTTTTCGCACTTGTGTTGGTGCAGGAAACCACTTTTGCACTTGTATTAGTGTGGAAAAAACACTTTTCGCACTTGTGTTAGTGTTGAAAAACCACTTTTCGCACTTGTGTTAGTGTTGAAAAACCACTTTTCGCACTTGTGTTAGTGTTGAAAAACCACTTTTCGCACTTGTGTTAGTGTTGAAAAACCACTTTTCGCACTTGTGTTAGTGTTGAAAAACCACTTTTCGCACTTGTGTTGGTGCAGGAAACCACTTTTGCACTTGTATTAGTGTGGAAAAAACACTTTTGCTCTTGTGATAGTGTTGAAAAACCACTTTTCGCACTTCTGTTAGTGTTTAAAAACCACTTTTCACACTTGTGTTGGTGCAGGAAACCACTTTTGCACTTGTATTAGTGTGGCAAAACCACTTTTCGCACTTGCGTTAGTGTTGAAAAACCACTTTTCGCACTTGTGTTAGTGTTGAAAAACCACTTTTCGCACTTGTATTAGTGTGGAAAAAACACTTTTTGCACTTGTGATAGTGTTGAAAAACCACTTTTTGCACTTGTGTTAGTGTTGAAAAACCACTTTTCGCACTTGTGTTGGTGCAGGAAACCACTTTTGCACCTGTATTAGTGTGGAAAAAACACTTTTCGCACTTGTGTTAGTGTTGAAAAACCACTTTTCGCACTTGTGTTGGTGCAGGAAACCACTTTTGCACTTGTATTAGTGTGGAAAAACCACTTTTCGCACTTGTGTTAGTGTTGAAAAACCACTTTTCGCACTTGTGTTGGTGCAGGAAACCACTTTTGCACTTGTATTAGTGTGGAAAAAACACTTTTCGCACATGTGTTAGTGTTGAAAAACCACTTTTCGCACTTGTGTTAGTGTTGAAAAAGCACTTTTCGCACTTGTGTTGGTGCAGGAAACCACTTTTGCACTTGTATTAGTGTGGAAAAAACACTTTTCGCACATGTGTTAGTGTTGAAAAACCACTTTTTGCACTTGTGATAGTGTTGAAAAACCACTTTTCGCACTTGTGTTAGTGTTGAAAAACCACTTTTCGCACTTGTGTTAGTGTTGAAAAACCACTTTTCGCACTTGTGTTAGTGTTGAAAAACCACTTTTCGCACTTGTGTTAGTGTTGAAAAACCACTTTTCGCACTTGTGTTAGTGTTGAAAAACCACTTTTCGCACTTGTGTTGGTGCAGGAAACCACTTTTGCACTTGTATTAGTGTGGAAAAAACACTTTTTGCTCTTGTGATAGTGTTGAAAAACTACTTTTCGCACTTCTGTTAGTGTTTAAAAACCACTTTTCGCACTTGTGTTGGTGCAGGAAACCACTTTTGCACTTGTATTAGTGTGGAAAAACCACTTTTCGCACTTGTGTTAGTGTTGAAAAACCACTTTTCGCACTTGTGTTAGTGTTGAAAAACCACTTTTCGCACTTGTGTTTGTGCAGGAAACCACTTTTGCACTTGTATTAGTGTGGAAAAAACACTTTTTGCACTTGTGATAGTGTTGAAAAACCACTTTTTGCACTTGTGTTAGTGTTGAAAAACCACTTTTCGCACTTGTGTTGGTGCAGGAAACCACTTTTGCACCTGTATTAGTGTGGAAAAAACACTTTTCGCACTTGTGTTAGTGTTGAAAAACCACTTTTCGCACTTGTGTTGGTGCAGGAAACCACTTTTGCACTTGTATTAGTGTGGAAAAACCACTTTTCGCACTTGTGTTAGTGTTGAAAAACCACTTTTTGCACTTGTGTTGGTGCAGGAAACCACTTTTGCACTTGTATTAGTGTGGAAAAAACACTTTTCGCACATGTGTTAGTGTTGAAAAACCACTTTTCGCACTTGTGTTAGTGTTGAAAAAGCACTTTTCGCACTTGTGTTGGTGCAGGAAACCACTTTTGCACTTGTATTAGTGTGGAAAAAACACTTTTTGCACTTGTGATAGTGTTGAAAAACCACTTTTCGCACTTGTGTTAGTGTTGAAAAACCACTTTTCGCACTTGTGTTAGTGTTGAAAAACCACTTTTCGCACTTGTGTTGGTGCAGGAAACCACTTCTGCACTTGTATTAGTGTGGAAAAAACACTTTTTACACTTGTGATAGTGTTGAAAAACCACTTTTCGCACTTGTGTTAGTGTTGAAAAACCACTTTTCGCACTTGTGTTGGTGCAGGAAACCACTTTTGCACTTGTATTAGTGTGGAAAAAACACTTTTTGCACTTGTGATTGTGTTGAAAAACCACTTTTCGCACTTGTGTTAGTGTTGAAAAACCACTTTTCGCACTTGTGTTGGTGCAGGAAACCACTTTTGCACTTGTATTAGTGTGGAAAAAACACTTTTCGCACTTGTATTAGTGTTGAAAAACCACTTTTCGCACTTGTGTTAGTGTTGAAAAACTACTTTTCGCACTTGTGTTGGTGCAGGAAACCACTTTTGCACTTGTATTAGTGTGGAAAAACCACTTTTTGCACTTGTGTTAGTGTTGAAAAACCACTTTTCGCACTTGTGTTAGTGTTGAAAAACCACTTTTCGCACTTGTGTTAGTGTTGAAAAACCACTTTTTGCACTTGTGTTAGTGTTGAAAAACCACTTTTCGCACTTGTGTTGGTGCAGCAAACCACTTTTGCACTTGTATTATTGTGGAAAAAACACTTTTTGCACTTGCGATAGTGTTGAAAAACCACTTTTCGCACTTGTGTTAGTGTTGAAAAACCACTTTTCGCACTTGTGTTGGTGCAGGAAACCACTTTTGCACTTGTATTAGTGTGGAAAAAACACTTTTCGCACTTGTGTTAGTGTTGAAAAAACACTTTTCGCACTTGTGTTAGTGTTGAAAAACCACTTTTCGCACTTGTGTTAGTGTTGAAAAACCACTTTTCGCACTTGTGTTAGTGTTGAAAAACCACTTTTCGCACTTGTGTTAGTGTTGAAAAACCACTTTTCGCACTTGTGTTGGTGCAGGAAACCACTTTTGCACTTGTATTAGTGTGGAAAAAACACTTTTTGCTCTTGTGATAGTGTTGAAAAACCACTTTTCGCACTTCTGTTAGTGTTTAAAAACCACTTTTCGCACTTGTGTTGGTGCAGGAAACCACTTTTGCACTTGTATTAGTGTGGCAAAACCACTTTTCGCACTTGCGTTAGTGTTGAAAAACCACTTTTCGCACTTGTGTTAGTGTTGAAAAACCACTTTTCGCACTTGTATTAGTGTGGAAAAAACACTTTTTGCACTTGTGATAGTGTTGAAAAACCACTTTTTGCACTTGTGTTAGTGTTGAAAAACCACTTTTCGCACTTGTGTTGGTGCAGGAAACCACTTTTGCACCTGTATTAGTGTGGAAAAAACACTTTTCGCACTTGTGTTAGTGTTGAAAAACCACTTTTCGCACTTGTGTTGGTGCAGGAAACCACTTTTGCACTTGTATTAGTGTGGAAAAAAAACTTCGCACTTGCGTTAGTGTTGAAAAACCACTTTTCGCACTTGTGTTAGTGTTGAAAAAGCACTTTTCGCACTTGTGTTGGTGCAGGAAACCACTTTTGCACTTGTATTAGTGTGGAAAAAACACTTTTTGCACTTGTGATAGTGTTGAAAAACCACTTTTCGCACTTGTGTTAGTGTTGAAAAACCACTTTTCACACTTGTGTTAGTGTTGAAAAACCACTTTTCGCACTTGTGTTGGTGCAGGAAACCACTTCTGCACTTGTATTAGTGTGGAAAAAACACTTTTTACACTTGTGATAGTGTTGAAAAACCACTTTTCGCACTTGTGTTAGTGTTGAAAAACCACTTTTCGCACTTGTGTTGGTGCAGGAAACCACTTTTGCACTTGTATTAGTGTGGAAAAAACACTTTTTGCACTTGTGATTGTGTTGAAAAACCACTTTTCGCACTTGTGTTAGTGTTGAAAAACCACTTTTCGCACTTGTGTTGGTGCAGGAAACCACTTTTGCACTTGTATTAGTGTGGAAAAAACACTTTTCGCACTTGTATTAGTGTTGAAAAACCACTTTTCGCACTTGTGTTAGTGTTGAAAAACTACTTTTCGCACTTGTGTTGGTGCAGGAAACCACTTTTGCACTTGTATTAGTGTGGAAAAACCACTTTTTGCACTTGTGTTAGTGTTGAAAAACCACTTTTCGCACTTGTGTTAGTGTTGAAAAACCACTTTTCGCACTTGTGTTAGTGTTGAAAAACCACTTTTTGCACTTGTGTTAGTGTTGAAAAACCACTTTTCGCACTTGTGTTGGTGCAGCAAACCACTTTTGCACTTGTATTATTGTGGAAAAAACACTTTTTGCACTTGCGATAGTGTTGAAAAACCACTTTTCGCACTTGTGTTAGTGTTGAAAAACCACTTTTCGCACTTGTGTTGGTGCAGGAAACCACTTTTGCACTTGTATTAGTGTGGAAAAAACACTTTTCGCACTTGTGTTAGTGTTGAAAAACCACTTTTCGCACTTGTGTTAGTGTTGAAAAACCACTTTTCGCACTTGTGTTAGTGTTGAAAAACCACTTTTCGCACTTGTGTTAGTGTTGAAAAACCACTTTTCGCACTTGTGTTAGTGTTGAAAAACCACTTTTCGCACTTGTGTTGGTGCAGGAAACCACTTTTGCACTTGTATTAGTGTGGAAAAAACACTTTTGCTCTTGTGATAGTGTTGAAAAACCACTTTTCGCACTTCTGTTAGTGTTTAAAAACCACTTTTCACACTTGTGTTGGTGCAGGAAACCACTTTTGCACTTGTATTAGTGTGGCAAAACCACTTTTCGCACTTGCGTTAGTGTTGAAAAACCACTTTTCGCACTTGTGTTAGTGTTGAAAAACCACTTTTCGCACTTGTATTAGTGTGGAAAAAACACTTTTTGCACTTGTGATAGTGTTGAAAAACCACTTTTTGCACTTGTGTTAGTGTTGAAAAACCACTTTTCGCACTTGTGTTGGTGCAGGAAACCACTTTTGCACCTGTATTAGTGTGGAAAAAAACACTTTTCGCACTTGTGTTAGTGTTGAAAAACCACTTTTCGCACTTGTGTTGGTGCAGGAAACCACTTTTGCACTTGTATTAGTGTGGAAAAACCACTTTTCGCACTTGTGTTAGTGTTGAAAAACCACTTTTCGCACTTGTGTTGGTGCAGGAAACCACTTTTGCACTTGTATTAGTGTGGAAAAAACACTTTTCGCACATGTGTTAGTGTTGAAAAACCACTTTTCGCACTTGTGTTAGTGTTGAAAAAGCACTTTTCGCACTTGTGTTGGTGCAGGAAACCACTTTTGCACTTGTATTAGTGTGGAAAAAACACTTTTCGCACATGTGTTAGTGTTGAAAAACCACTTTTTGCACTTGTGATAGTGTTGAAAAACCACTTTTCGCACTTGTGTTAGTGTTGAAAAACCACTTTTCGCACTTGTGTTAGTGTTGAAAAACCACTTTTCGCACTTGTGTTAGTGTTGAAAAACCACTTTTCGCACTTGTGTTAGTGTTGAAAAACCACTTTTCGCACTTGTGTTAGTGTTGAAAAACCACTTTTCGCACTTGTGTTGGTGCAGGAAACCACTTTTGCACTTGTATTAGTGTGGAAAAAACACTTTTTGCTCTTGTGATAGTGTTGAAAAAACACTTTTCGCACTTCTGTTAGTGTTTAAAAACCACTTTTCGCACTTGTGTTGGTGCAGGAAACCACTTTTGCACTTGTATTAGTGTGGAAAAACCACTTTTCGCACTTGTGTTAGTGTTGAAAAACCACTTTTCGCACTTGTGTTAGTGTTGAAAAACCACTTTTCGCACTTGTGTTTGTGCAGGAAACCACTTTTGCACTTGTATTAGTGTGGAAAAAACACTTTTTGCACTTGTGATAGTGTTGAAAAACCACTTTTTGCACTTGTGTTAGTGTTGAAAAACCACTTTTCGCACTTGTGTTGGTGCAGGAAACCACTTTTGAACCTGTATTAGTGTGGAAAAAACACTTTTCGCACTTGTGTTAGTGTTGAAAAACCACTTTTCGCACTTGTGTTGGTGCAGGAAACCACTTTTGCACTTGTATTAGTGTGGAAAAACCACTTTTCGCACTTGTGTTAGTGTTGAAAAACCACTTTTTGCACTTGTGTTGGTGCAGGAAACCACTTTTGCACTTGTATTAGTGTGGAAAAAACACTTTTCGCACATGTGTTAGTGTTGAAAAACCACTTTTCGCACTTGTGTTAGTGTTGAAAAAGCACTTTTCGCACTTGTGTTGGTGCAGGAAACCACTTTTGCACTTGTATTAGTGTGGAAAAAACACTTTTTGCACTTGTGATAGTGTTGAAAAACCACTTTTCGCACTTGTGTTAGTGTTGAAAAACCACTTTTCGCACTTGTGTTAGTGTTGAAAAACCACTTTTCGCACTTGTGTTGGTGCAGGAAACCACTTCTGCACTTGTATTAGTGTGGAAAAAACACTTTTTACACTTGTGATAGTGTTGAAAAACCACTTTTCGCACTTGTGTTAGTGTTGAAAAACCACTTTTCGCACTTGTGTTGGTGCAGGAAACCACTTTTGCACTTGTATTAGTGTGGAAAAAACACTTTTTGCACTTGTGATTGTGTTGAAAAACCACTTTTCGCACTTGTGTTAGTGTTGAAAAACCACTTTTCGCACTTGTGTTGGTGCAGGAAACCACTTTTGCACTTGTATTAGTGTGGAAAAAACACTTTTCGCACTTGTATTAGTGTTGAAAAACCACTTTTCGCACTTGTGTTAGTGTTGAAAAACTACTTTTCGCACTTGTGTTGGTGCAGGAAACCACTTTTGCACTTGTATTAGTGTGGAAAAACCACTTTTTGCACTTGTGTTAGTGTTGAAAAACCACTTTTCGCACTTGTGTTAGTGTTGAAAAACCACTTTTCGCACTTGTGTTAGTGTTGAAAAACCACTTTTTGCACTTGTGTTAGTGTTGAAAAACCACTTTTCGCACTTGTGTTGGTGCAGCAAACCACTTTTGCACTTGTATTATTGTGGAAAAAACACTTTTTGCACTTGCGATAGTGTTGAAAAACCACTTTTCGCACTTGTGTTAGTGTTGAAAAACCACTTTTCGCACTTGTGTTGGTGCAGGAAACCACTTTTGCACTTGTATTAGTGTGGAAAAAACACTTTTCGCACTTGTGTTAGTGTTGAAAAAACACTTTTCGCACTTGTGTTAGTGTTGAAAAACCACTTTTCGCACTTGTGTTAGTGTTGAAAAACCACTTTTCGCACTTGTGTTAGTGTTGAAAAACCACTTTTCGCACTTGTGTTAGTGTTGAAAAACCACTTTTCGCACTTGTGTTGGTGCAGGAAACCACTTTTGCACTTGTATTAGTGTGGAAAAAACACTTTTTGCTCTTGTGATAGTGTTGAAAAACCACTTTTCGCACTTCTGTTAGTGTTTAAAAACCACTTTTCGCACTTGTGTTGGTGCAGGAAACCACTTTTGCACTTGTATTAGTGTGGCAAAACCACTTTTCGCACTTGCGTTAGTGTTGAAAAACCACTTTTCGCACTTGTGTTAGTGTTGAAAAACCACTTTTCGCACTTGTATTAGTGTGGAAAAAACACTTTTTGCACTTGTGATAGTGTTGAAAAACCACTTTTTGCACTTGTGTTAGTGTTGAAAAACCACTTTTCGCACTTGTGTTGGTGCAGGAAACCACTTTTGCACCTGTATTAGTGTGGAAAAAACACTTTTCGCACTTGTGTTAGTGTTGAAAAACCACTTTTCGCACTTGTGTTGGTGCAGGAAACCACTTTTGCACTTGTATTAGTGTGGAAAAACCACTTTTCGCACTTGTGTTAGTGTTGAAAAACCACTTTTCGCACTTGTGTTGGTGCAGGAAACCACTTTTGCACTTGTATTAGTGTGGAAAAAACACTTTTCGCACATGTGTTAGTGTTGAAAAACCACTTTTCGCACTTGTGTTAGTGTTGAAAAAGCACTTTTCGCACTTGTGTTGGTGCAGGAAACCACTTTTGCACTTGTATTAGTGTGGAAAAAACACTTTTTGCACTTGTGATAGTGTTGAAAAACCACTTTTCGCACTTGTGTTAGTGTTGAAAAACCACTTTTCGCACTTGTGTTGGTGCAGGAAACCACTTTTGCACTTGTATTAGTGTGGAAAAAACACTTTTTGCACTTGTGATTGTGTTGAAAAACCACTTTTCGCACTTGTGTTAGTGTTGAAAAACCACTTTTCGCACTTGTGTTGGTGCAGGAAACCACTTTTGCACTTGTATTAGTGTGGAAAAACACTTTTCGCACTTGTATTAGTGTTGAAAAACCACTTTTCGCACTTGTGTTAGTGTTGAAAAACTACTTTTCGCACTTGTGTTGGTGCAGGAAACCACTTTTGCACTTGTATTAGTGTGGAAAAACCACTTTTTGCATTTGTGTTAGTGTTGAAAAACCACTTTTCGCACTTGTGTTAGTGTTGAAAAACCACTTTTTGCACTTGTGTTAGTGTTGAAAAACCACTTTTTGCACTTGTGTTAGTGTTGAAAAACCACTTTTCGCACTTGTGTTGGTGCAGCAAACCACTTTTGCACTTGTATTATTGTGGAAAAAACACTTTTTGCACTTGCGATAGTGTTGAAAAACCACTTTTCGCACTTGTGTTAGTGTTGAAAAACCACTTTTCACACTTGTGTTGGTGCAGGAAACCACTTTTGCACTTGTATTAGTGTGGAAAAAACACTTTTCGCACTTGTGTTAGTGTTGAAAAACCACTTTTCGCACTTGTGTTAGTGTTGAAAAACCACTTTTCGCACTTGTTTTAGTGTTGAAAAACCACTTTTCGCACTTGTGTTAGTGTTGAAAAACCACTTTTCGCACTTGTGTTAGTGTTGAAAAACCACTTTTCGCACTTGTGTTGGTGCAGGAAACCACTTTTGCACTTGTATTAGTGTGGAAAAAACACTTTTTGCTCTTGTGATAGTGTTAAAAACCACTTTTCGCACTTCTGTTAGTGTTTAAAAACCACTTTTCGCACTTGTGTTGGTGCAGGAAACCACTTTTGCACTTGTATTAGTGTGGAAAAACCACTTTTCGCACTTGTGTTAGTGTTGAAAAACCACTTTTCGCACTTGTGTTAGTGTTGAAAAACCACTTTTCGCACTTGTGTTGGTGCAGGAAACCACTTTTGCACTTGTATTAGTGTGGAAAAAACACTTTTTGCACTTGTGATAGTGTTGAAAAACCACTTTTTGCACTTGTGTTAGTGTTGAAAAACCACTTTTCGCACTTGTGTTGGTGCAGGAAACCACTTTTGCACCTGTATTAGTGTGGAAAAAACACTTTTCGCACTTGTGTTAGTGTTGAAAAACCACTTTTCGCACTTGTGTTGGTGCAGGAAACCACTTTTGCACTTGTATTAGTGTGGAAAAACCACTTTTCGCACTTGTGTTAGTGTTGAAAAACCACTTTTTGCACTTGTGTTGGTGCAGGAAACCACTTTTGCACTTGTATTAGTGTGGAAAAAACACTTTTCGCACATGTGTTAGTGTTGAAAAACCACTTTTCCCACTTGTGTTAGTGTTGAAAAAGCACTTTTCGCACTTGTGTTGGTGCAGGAAACCACTTTTGCACTTGTATTAGTGTGGAAAAAACACTTTTTGCACTTGTGATAGTGTTGAAAAACCACTTTTCGCACTTGTGTTAGTGTTGAAAAACCACTTTTCGCACTTGTGTTAGTGTTGAAAAACCACTTTTCGCACTTGTGTTGGTGCAGGAAACCACTTCTGCACTTGTATTAGTGTGGAAAAAACACTTTTTACACTTGTGATAGTGTTGAAAAACCACTTTTCGCACTTGTGTTAGTGTTGAAAAACCACTTTTCGCACTTGTGTTGGTGCAGGAAACCACTTTTGCACTTGTATTAGTGTGGAAAAAACACTTTTTGCACTTGTGATTGTGTTGAAAAACCACTTTTCGCACTTGTGTTAGTGTTGAAAAACCACTTTTCGCACTTGTGTTGGTGCAAGAAACCACTTTTGCACTTGTATTAGTGTGGAAAAAACACTTTTCGCACTTGTATTAGTGTTGAAAAACCACTTTTCGCACTTGTGTTAGTGTTGAAAAACTACTTTTCGCACTTGTGTTGGTGCAGGAAACCACTTTTGCACTTGTATTAGTGTGGAAAAACCACTTTTTGCACTTGTGTTAGTGTTGAAAAACCACTTTTCGCACTTGTGTTAGTGTTGAAAAACCACTTTTCGCACTTGTGTTAGTGTTGAAAAACCACTTTTTGCACTTGTGTTAGTGTTTAAAAACCACTTTTCGCACTTGTGTTGGTGCAGCAAACCACTTTTGCACTTGTATTATTGTGGAAAAAACACTTTTTGCACTTGCGATAGTGTTGAAAAACCACTTTTCGCACTTGTGTTAGTGTTGAAAAACCACTTTTCGCACTTGTGTTGGTGCAGGAAACCACTTTTGCACTTGTATTAGTGTGGAAAAAACACTTTTCGCACTTGTGTTAGTGTTGAAAAACCACTTTTCGCACTTGTGTTAGTGTTGAAAAACCACTTTTCGCACTTGTGTTAGTGTTGAAAAACCACTTTTCGCACTTGTGTTAGTGTTGAAAAACCACTTTTCGCACTTGTGTTGGTGCAGGAAACCACTTTTGCACTTGTATTAGTGTGGAAAAAACACCTTTTGCACCTGTATTAGTGTTGAAAAACCACTTTTCGCACTTCTGTTAGTGTTTAAAAACCACTTTTCGCACTTGTGTTGGTGCAGGAAACCACTTTTGCACTTGTATTAGTGTGGAAAAACCACTTTTCGCACTTGTGTTAGTGTTGAAAAACCACTTTTCGCACTTGTGTTAGTGTTGAAAAACCACTTTTCGCACTAGAGTTGGTGCAGGAAACCACTTTTGCACTTGTATTAGTGTGGAAAAAACACTTTTTGCACTTGTGATAGTGTTGAAAAACCACTTTTTGCACTTGTGTTAGTGTTGAAAAACCACTTTTCGCACTTGTGTTGGTGCAGGAAACCACTTTTGCACCTGTATTAGTGTGGAAAAAACACTTTTCGCACTTGTGTTAGTGTTGAAAAACCACTTTTCGCACTTGTGTTGGTGCAGGAAACCACTTTTGCACTTGTATTAGTGTGGAAAAACCACTTTTCGCACTTGTGTTAGTGTTGAAAAACCACTTTTTGCACTTGTGTTGGTGCAGGAAACCACTTTTGCACTTGTATTAGTGTGGAAAAAACACTTCGCACTTGCGTTAGTGTTGAAAAACCACTTTTCGCACTTGTGTTAGTGTTGAAAAAGCACTTTTCGCACTTGTGTTGGTGCAGGAAACCACTTTTGCACTTGTATTAGTGTGGAAAAAACACTTTTTGCACTTGTGATAGTGTTGAAAAACCACTTTTCGCACTTGTGTTAGTGTTGAAAAACCACTTTTCACACTTGTGTTAGTGTTGAAAAACCACTTTTCGCACTTGTGTTGGTGCAGGAAACCACTTCTGCACTTGTATTAGTGTGGAAAAAACACTTTTTACACTTGTGATAGTGTTGAAAAACCACTTTTCGCACTTGTGTTAGTGTTGAAAAACCACTTTTCGCACTTGTGTTGGTGCAGGAAACCACTTTTGCACTTGTATTAGTGTGGAAAAAACACTTTTTGCACTTGTGATTGTGTTGAAAAACCACTTTTCGCACTTGTGTTAGTGTTGAAAAACCACTTTTCGCACTTGTGTTGGTGCAGGAAACCACTTTTGCACTTGTATTAGTGTGGAAAAAACACTTTTCGCACTTGTATTAGTGTTGAAAAACCACTTTTCGCACTTGTGTTAGTGTTGAAAAACTACTTTTCGCACTTGTGTTGGTGCAGGAAACCACTTTTGCACTTGTATTAGTGTGGAAAAACCACTTTTTGCACTTGTGTTAGTGTTGAAAAACCACTTTTCGCACTTGTGTTAGTGTTGAAAAACCACTTTTCGCACTTGTGTTAGTGTTGAAAAACCACTTTTTGCACTTGTGTTAGTGTTGAAAAACCACTTTTCGCACTTGTGTTGGTGCAGCAAACCACTTTTGCACTTGTATTATTGTGGAAAAAACACTTTTTGCACTTGCGATAGTGTTGAAAAACCACTTTTCGCACTTGTGTTAGTGTTGAAAAACCACTTTTCGCACTTGTGTTGGTGCAGGAAACCACTTTTGCACTTGTATTAGTGTGGAAAAAACACTTTTCGCACTTGTGTTAGTGTTGAAAAACCACTTTTCGCACTTGTGTTAGTGTTGAAAAACCACTTTTCGCACTTGTGTTAGTGTTGAAAAACCACTTTTCGCACTTGTGTTAGTGTTGAAAAACCACTTTTCGCACTTGTGTTAGTGTTGAAAAACCACTTTTCGCACTTGTGTTGGTGCAGGAAACCACTTTTGCACTTGTATTAGTGTGGAAAAAACACTTTTTGCTCTTGTGATAGTGTTGAAAAACCACTTTTCGCACTTCTGTTAGTGTTTAAAAACCACTTTTCGCACTTGTGTTGGTGCAGGAAACCACTTTTGCACTTGTATTAGTGTGGCAAAACCACTTTTCGCACTTGCGTTAGTGTTGAAAAACCACTTTTCGCACTTGTGTTAGTGTTGAAAAACCACTTTTCGCACTTGTATTAGTGTGGAAAAAACACTTTTTGCACTTGTGATAGTGTTGAAAAACCACTTTTTGCACTTGTGTTAGTGTTGAAAAACCACTTTTCGCACTTGTGTTGGTGCAGGAAACCACTTTTGCACCTGTATTAGTGTGGAAAAAACACTTTTCGCACTTGTGTTAGTGTTGAAAAACCACTTTTCGCACTTGTGTTGGTGCAGGAAACCACTTTTGCACTTGTATTAGTGTGGAAAAAAAACTTCGCACTTGCGTTAGTGTTGAAAAACCACTTTTCGCACTTGTGTTAGTGTTGAAAAAGCACTTTTCGCACTTGTGTTGGTGCAGGAAACCACTTTTGCACTTGTATTAGTGTGGAAAAAACACTTTTTGCACTTGTGATAGTGTTGAAAAACCACTTTTCGCACTTGTGTTAGTGTTGAAAAACCACTTTTCACACTTGTGTTAGTGTTGAAAAACCACTTTTCGCACTTGTGTTGGTGCAGGAAACCACTTCTGCACTTGTATTAGTGTGGAAAAAACACTTTTTGCACTTGTGATAGTGTTGAAAAACCACTTTTCGCACTTGTGTTAGTGTTGAAAAACCACTTTTCGCACTTGTGTTGGTGCAGGAAACCACTTTTGCACTTGTATTAGTGTGGAAAAAACACTTTTTGCACTTGTGATTGTGTTGAAAAACCACTTTTCGCACTTGTGTTAGTGTTGAAAAACCACTTTTCGCACTTGTGTTGGTGCAGGAAACCACTTTTGCACTTGTATTAGTGTGGAAAAAACACTTTTCGCACTTGTATTAGTGTTGAAAAACCACTTTTCGCACTTGTGTTAGTGTTGAAAAACTACTTTTTGCACTTGTGTTGGTGCAGGAAACCACTTTTGCACTTGTATTAGTGTGGAAAAACCACTTTTTGCACTTGTGTTAGTGTTGAAAAACCACTTTTCGCACTTGTGTTAGTGTTGAAAAACCACTTTTCGCACTTGTGTTAGTGTTGAAAAACCACTTTTTGCACTTGTGTTAGTGTTGAAAAACCACTTTTCGCACTTGTGTTGGTGCAGCAAACCACTTTTGCACTTGTATTATTGTGGAAAAAACACTTTTTGCACTTGCGATAGTGTTGAAAAACCACTTTTCGCACTTGTGTTAGTGTTGAAAAACCACTTTTCGCACTTGTGTTGGTGCAGGAAACCACTTTTGCACTTGTATTAGTGTGGAAAAAACACTTTTCGCACTTGTGTTAGTGTTGAAAAACCACTTTTCGCACTTGTGTTAGTGTTGAAAAACCACTTTTCGCACTTGTGTTAGTGTTGAAAAACCACTTTTCGCACTTGTGTTAGTGTTGAAAAACCACTTTTCGCACTTGTGTTAGTGTTGAAAAACCACTTTTCGCACTTGTGTTGGTGCAGGAAACCACTTTTGCACTTGTATTAGTGTGGAAAAAACACTTTTGCTCTTGTGATAGTGTTGAAAAACCACTTTTCGCACTTCTGTTAGTGTTTAAAAACCACTTTTCGCACTTGTGTTGGTGCAGGAAACCACTTTTGCACTTGTATTAGTGTGGCAAAACCACTTTTCGCACTTGCGTTAGTGTTGAAAAACCACTTTTCGCACTTGTGTTAGTGTTGAAAAACCACTTTTCGCACTTGTATTAGTGTGGAAAAAACACTTTTTGCACTTGTGATAGTGTTGAAAAACCACTTTTTGCACTTGTGTTAGTGTTGAAAAACCACTTTTCGCACTTGTGTTGGTGCAGGAAACCACTTTTGCACCTGTATTAGTGTGGAAAAAACACTTTTCGCACTTGTGTTAGTGTTGAAAAACCACTTTTCGCACTTGTGTTGGTGCAGGAAACCACTTTTGCACTTGTATTAGTGTGGAAAAAAAACTTCGCACTTGCGTTAGTGTTGAAAAACCACTTTTCGCACTTGTGTTAGTGTTGAAAAAGCACTTTTCGCACTTGTGTTGGTGCAGGAAACCACTTTTGCACTTGTATTAGTGTGGAAAAAACACTTTTTGCACTTGTGATAGTGTTGAAAAACCACTTTTCGCACTTGTGTTAGTGTTGAAAAACCACTTTTCACACTTGTGTTAGTGTTGAAAAACCACTTTTCGCACTTGTGTTGGTGCAGGAAACCACTTCTGCACTTGTATTAGTGTGGAAAAAACACTTTTTACACTTGTGATAGTGTTGAAAAACCACTTTTCGCACTTGTGTTAGTGTTGAAAAACCACTTTTCGCACTTGTGTTGGTGCAGGAAACAACTTTTGCACTTGTATTAGTGTGGAAAAAACACTTTTTGCACTTGTGATTGTGTTGAAAAACCACTTTTCGCACTTGTGTTAGTGTTGAAAAACCACTTTTCGCACTTGTGTTGGTGCAGGAAACCACTTTTGCACTTGTATTAGTGTGGAAAAAACACTTTTCGCACTTGTATTAGTGTTGAAAAACCACTTTTCGCACTTGTGTTAGTGTTGAAAAACTACTTTTCGCACTTGTGTTGGTGCAGGAAACCACTTTTGCACTTGTATTAGTGTGGAAAAACCACTTTTTGCACTTGTGTTAGTGTTGAAAAACCACTTTTCGCACTTGTGTTAGTGTTGAAAAACCACTTTTCGCACTTGTGTTAGTGTTGAAAAACCACTTTTTGCACTTGTGTTAGTGTTGAAAAACCACTTTTCGCACTTGTGTTGGTGCAGCAAACCACTTTTGCACTTGTATTATTGTGGAAAAAACACTTTTTGCACTTGCGATAGTGTTGAAAAACCACTTTTCGCACTTGTGTTAGTGTTGAAAAACCACTTTTCGCACTTGTGTTGGTGCAGGAAACCACTTTTGCACTTGTATTAGTGTGGAAAAAACACTTTTCGCACTTGTGTTAGTGTTGAAAAACCACTTTTCGCACTTGTGTTAGTGTTGAAAAACCACTTTTCGCACTTGTGTTAGTGTTGAAAAACCACTTTTCGCACTTGTGTTAGTGTTGAAAAACCACTTTTCGCACTTGTGTTAGTGTTGAAAAACCACTTTTCGCACTTGTGTTGGTGCAGGAAACCACTTTTGCACTTGTATTAGTGTGGAAAAAACACTTTTGCTCTTGTGATAGTGTTGAAAAACCACTTTTCGCACTTCTGTTAGTGTTTAAAAACCACTTTTCGCACTTGTGTTGGTGCAGGAAACCACTTTTGCACTTGTATTAGTGTGGCAAAACCACTTTTCGCACTTGCGTTAGTGTTGAAAAACCACTTTTCGCACTTGTGTTAGTGTTGAAAAACCACTTTTCGCACTTGTATTAGTGTGGAAAAAACACTTTTTGCACTTGTGATAGTGTTGAAAAACCACTTTTTGCACTTGTGTTAGTGTTGAAAAACCACTTTTCGCACTTGTGTTGGTGCAGGAAACCACTTTTGCACCTGTATTAGTGTGGAAAAAACACTTTTCGCACTTGTGTTAGTGTTGAAAAACCACTTTTCGCACTTGTGTTGGTGCAGGAAACCACTTTTGCACTTGTATTAGTGTGGAAAAACCACTTTTCGCACTTGTGTTAGTGTTGAAAAACCACTTTTCGCACTTGTGTTGGTGCAGGAAACCACTTTTGCACTTGTATTAGTGTGGAAAAAACACTTTTCGCACATGTGTTAGTGTTGAAAAACCACTTTTCGCACTTGTGTTAGTGTTGAAAAAGCACTTTTCGCACTTGTGTTGGTGCAGGAAACCACTTTTGCACTTGTATTAGTGTGGTAAAAACACTTTTCGCACATGTGTTAGTGTTGAAAAACCACTTTTTGCACTTGTGGTAGTGTTGAAAAACCACTTTTCGCACTTGTGTTAGTGTTGAAAAACCACTTTTCGCACTTGTGTTAGTGTTGAAAAACCACTTTTCGCACTTGTGTTAGTGTTGAAAAACCACTTTTCGCACTTGTGTTAGTGTTGAAAAACCACTTTTCGCACTTGTGTTAGTGTTGAAAAACCACTTTTCGCACTTGTGTTGGTGCAGGAAACCACTTTTGCACTTGTATTAGTGTGGAAAAAACACTTTTTGCTCTTGTGATAGTGTTGAAAAACTACTTTTCGCACTTCTGTTAGTGTTTAAAAACCACTTTTCGCACTTGTGTTGGTGCAGGAAACCACTTTTGCACTTGTATTAGTGTGGAAAAACCACTTTTCGCACTTGTGTTAGTGTTGAAAAACCACTTTTCGCACTTGTGTTAGTGTTGAAAAACCACTTTTCGCACTTGTGTTTGTGCAGGAAACCACTTTTGCACTTGTATTAGTGTGGAAAAAACACTTTTTGCACTTGTGATAGTGTTGAAAAACCACTTTTTGCACTTGTGTTAGTGTTGAAAAACCACTTTTCGCACTTGTGTTGGTGCAGGAAACCACTTTTGCACCTGTATTAGTGTGGAAAAAACACTTTTCGCACTTGTGTTAGTGTTGAAAAACCACTTTTCGCACTTGTGTTGGTGCAGGAAACCACTTTTGCACTTGTATTAGTGTGGAAAAACCACTTTTCGCACTTGTGTTAGTGTTGAAAAACCACTTTTTGCACTTGTGTTGGTGCAGGAAACCACTTTTGCACTTGTATTAGTGTGGAAAAAACACTTTTCGCACATGTGTTAGTGTTGAAAAACCACTTTTCGCACTTGTGTTAGTGTTGAAAAAGCACTTTTCGCACTTGTGTTGGTGCAGGAAACCACTTTTGCACTTGTATTAGTGTGGAAAAAACACTTTTTGCACTTGTGATAGTGTTGAAAAACCACTTTTCGCACTTGTGTTAGTGTTGAAAAACCACTTTTCGCACTTGTGTTAGTGTTGAAAAACCACTTTTCGCACTTGTGTTGGTGCAGGAAACCACTTCTGCACTTGTATTAGTGTGGAAAAAACACTTTTTACACTTGTGATAGTGTTGAAAAACCACTTTTCGCACTTGTGTTAGTGTTGAAAAACCACTTTTCGCACTTGTGTTGGTGCAGGAAACCACTTTTGCACTTGTATTAGTGTGGAAAAAACACTTTTTGCACTTGTGATTGTGTTGAAAAACCACTTTTCGCACTTGTGTTAGTGTTGAAAAACCACTTTTCGCACTTGTGTTGGTGCAGGAAACCACTTTTGCACTTGTATTAGTGTGGAAAAAACACTTTTCGCACTTGTATTAGTGTTGAAAAACCACTTTTCGCACTTGTGTTAGTGTTGAAAAACTACTTTTCGCACTTGTGTTGGTGCAGGAAACCACTTTTGCACTTGTATTAGTGTGGAAAAACCACTTTTTGCACTTGTGTTAGTGTTGAAAAACCACTTTTCGCACTTGTGTTAGTGTTGAAAAACCACTTTTCGCACTTGTGTTAGTGTTGAAAAACCACTTTTTGCACTTGTGTTAGTGTTGAAAAACCACTTTTCGCACTTGTGTTGGTGCAGCAAACCACTTTTGCACTTGTATTATTGTGGAAAAAACACTTTTTGCACTTGCGATAGTGTTGAAAAACCACTTTTCGCACTTGTGTTAGTGTTGAAAAACCACTTTTCGCACTTGTGTTGGTGCAGGAAACCACTTTTGCACTTGTATTAGTGTGGAAAAAACACTTTTCGCACTTGTGTTAGTGTTGAAAAAACACTTTTCGCACTTGTGTTAGTGTTGAAAAACCACTTTTCGCACTTGTGTTAGTGTTGAAAAACCACTTTTCGCACTTGTGTTAGTGTTGAAAAACCACTTTTCGCACTTGTGTTAGTGTTGAAAAACCACTTTTCGCACTTGTGTTGGTGCAGGAAACCACTTTTGCACTTGTATTAGTGTGGAAAAAACACTTTTTGCTCTTGTGATAGTGTTGAAAAACCACTTTTCGCACTTCTGTTAGTGTTTAAAAACCACTTTTCGCACTTGTGTTGGTGCAGGAAACCACTTTTGCACTTGTATTAGTGTGGCAAAACCACTTTTCGCACTTGCGTTAGTGTTGAAAAACCACTTTTCGCACTTGTGTTAGTGTTGAAAAACCACTTTTCGCACTTGTATTAGTGTGGAAAAAACACTTTTTGCACTTGTGATAGTGTTGAAAAACCACTTTTTGCACTTGTGTTAGTGTTGAAAAACCACTTTTCGCACTTGTGTTGGTGCAGGAAACCACTTTTGCACCTGTATTAGTGTGGAAAAAACACTTTTCGCACTTGTGTTAGTGTTGAAAAACCACTTTTCGCACTTGTGTTGGTGCAGGAAACCACTTTTGCACTTGTATTAGTGTGGAAAAACCACTTTTCGCACTTGTGTTAGTGTTGAAAAACCACTTTTCGCACTTGTGTTGGTGCAGGAAACCACTTTTGCACTTGTATTAGTGTGGAAAAAACACTTTTCGCACATGTGTTAGTGTTGAAAAACCACTTTTCGCACTTGTGTTAGTGTTGAAAAAGCACTTTTCGCACTTGTGTTGGTGCAGGAAACCACTTTTGCACTTGTATTAGTGTGGAAAAAACACTTTTTGCACTTGTGATAGTGTTGAAAAACCACTTTTCGCACTTGTGTTAGTGTTGAAAAACCACTTTTCGCACTTGTGTTAGTGTTGAAAAACCACTTTTCGCACTTGTGTTGGTGCAGGAAACCACTTTTGCACTTGTATTAGTGTGGAAAAAACACTTTTTGCACTTGTGATAGTGTTGAAAAACCACTTTTCGCACTTGTGTTAGTGTTGAAAAACCACTTTTCGCACTTGTGTTAGTGTTGAAAAACCACTTTTCGCACTTGTGTTAGTGTTGAAAAACCACTTTTCGCACTTGTGTTAGTGTTGAAAAACCACTTTTCGCACTTGTGTTGGTGCAGGAAACCACTTCTGCACTTGTATTAGTGTGGAAAAAACACTTTTTACACTTGTGATAGTGTTGAAAAACCACTTTTCGCACTTGTGTTAGTGTTGAAAAACCACTTTTCGCACTTGTGTTGGTGCAGGAAACCACTTTTGCACTTGTATTAGTGTGGAAAAAACACTTTTTGCACTTGTGATTGTGTTGAAAAACCACTTTTCGCACTTGTGTTAGTGTTGAAAAACCACTTTTCGCACTTGTGTTGGTGCAGGAAACCACTTTTGCACTTGTATTAGTGTGGAAAAAACACTTTTCGCACTTGTATTAGTGTTGAAAAACCACTTTTCGCACTTGTGTTAGTGTTGAAAAACTACTTTTCGCACTTGTGTTGGTGCAGGAAACCACTTTTGCACTTGTATTAGTGTGGAAAAACCACTTTTTGCACTGGTGTTAGTGTTGAAAAACCACTTTTCGCACTTGTGTTAGTGTTGAAAAACCACTTTTCGCACTTGTGTTAGTGTTGAAAAAACACTTTTTGCACTTGTGTTAGTGTTGAAAAACCACTTTTCGCACTTGTGTTGGTGCAGCAAACCACTTTTGCACTTGTATTATTGTGGAAAAAACACTTTTTGCACTTGCGATAGTGTTGAAAAACCACTTTTCGCACTTGTGTTAGTGTTGAAAAACCACTTTTCGCACTTGTGTTGGTGCACGAAACCACTTTTGCACTTGTATTAGTGTGGAAAAAACACTTTTCGCACTTGTGTTAGTGTTGAAAAACCACTTTTCGCACTTGTGTTAGTGTTGAAAAACCACTTTTCGCATTTGTGTTAGTGTTGAAAAACCACTTTTCGCACTTGTGTTAGTGTTGAAAAACCACTTTTCGCACTTGTGTTAGTGTTGAAAAACCACTTTTCGCACTTGTGTTGGTGCAGGAAACCACTTTTGCACTTGTATTAGTGTGGAAAAAACACTTTTTGCTCTTGTGATAGTGTTGAAAAACCACTTTTCGCACTTCTGTTAGTGTTTAAAAACCACTTTTCGCACTTGTGTTGGTGCAGGAAACCACTTTTGCACTTGTATTAGTGTGGCAAAACCACTTTTCGCACTTGCATTAGTGTTGAAAAACCACTTTTCGCACTTGTGTTAGTGTTGAAAAACCACTTTTCGCACTTGTATTAGTGTGGAAAAAACACTTTTTGCACTTGTGATAGTGTTGAAAAACCACTTTTTGCACTTGTGTTAGTGTTGAAAAACCACTTTTCGCACTTGTGTTGGTGCAGGAAACCACTTTTGCACCTGTATTAGTGTGGAAAAAACACTTTTCGCACTTGTGTTAGTGTTGAAAAACCACTTTTCGCACTTGTGTTGGTGCAGCAAACCACTTTTGCACTTGTATTAGTGTGGAAAAACCACTTTTCGCACTTGTGTTAGTGTTGAAAAACCACTTTTCGCACTTGTGTTGGTGCAGGAAACCACTTTTGCACTTGTATTAGTGTGGAAAAAACACTTTTCGCACATGTGTTAGTGTTGAAAAACCACTTTTCGCACTTGTGTTAGTGTTGAAAAAGCACTTTTCGCACTTGTGTTGGTGCAGGAAACCACTTTTGCACTTGTATTAGTGTGGAAAAAACACTTTTTGCACTTGTGATAGTGTTGAAAAACCACTTTTCGCACTTGTGTTAGTGTTGAAAAACCACTTTTCGCACTTGTGTTAGTGTTGAAAAACCACTTTTCGCACTTGTGTTGGTGCAGGAAACCACTTTTGCACTTGTATTAGTGTGGAAAAAACACTTTTCGCACTTGTGCTAGTGTTGAAAAACCACTTTTCGCACTTGTGTTAGTGTTGAAAAACCACTTTTCGCACTTGTGTTAGTGTTGAAAAACCACTTTTCGCACTTGTGTTAGTGTTGAAAAACCACTTTTCGCACTTGTGTTAGTGTTAAAAAACCACTTTTTGCACTTGTGCTGGTGCAGGAAACCACTTTTGCACTTGTATTAGTGTGGAAAAACCACTTTTTGCACTTGTGTTAATGTTGAAAAACCACTTTTCGCACTTGTGTTAGTGTTGAAAAACCACTTTTCGCACTTGTGTTAGTGTTGAAAAACCACTTTTCGCACTTGTGTTAGTGTTGAAAAACCACTTTTCGCACTTGTGTTGGTGCAGGAAACCACTTTTGCACTTGTATTAGTGTGGAAAAAACACTTCACACTTGTGTTAGTGTTGAAAAACCACTTTTCGCACTTGTGTTAGTGTTGAAAAACCACTTTTCGCACTTGTGTTGGTGCAGGAAACCACTTTTGCACTTGTATTATTGTGGAAAAAACACTTTTTGCACTTGTGATAGTGTTGAAAAACCACTTTTCGCACTTGTGTTAGTGTTGAAAAACCACTTTTCGCACTTGTGTTAGTGTTGAAAAACCACTTTTCGCACTTGTGTTAGTGTTGAAAAACCACTTTTCGCACTTGTGATGGTGCAGGAAACCACTTTTGCACTTGTATTAGTGTGGAAAAAACACTTTTTGCACTTGTGATTGTGTTGAAAAACCACTTTTCGCACTTGGTTAGTGTTGAAAAACCACTTTTCGCACTTGTGTTGGTGCAGGAAACCACTTTTGCACTTGTATTAGTGTGGAAAAACCACTTTTTGCACTTGTGTTAGTGTTGAAAAACCACTTTTCGCACTTGTGTTAGTGTTGAAAAACCACTTTTCGCACTTGTGTTAGTGTTGAAAAACCACTTTTCGCACTTGTGATGGTGCAGGAAACCACTTTTGCACTTGTATTAGTGTGGAAAAAACACTTTTTGCACTTGTGATTGTGTTGAAAAACCACTTTTCGCACTTGTGTTAGTGTTGAAAAACCACTTTTCGCACTTGTGTTGGTGCAGGAAACCACTTTTGCACTTGTATTAGTGTGGAAAAACCACTTTTTGCACTTGTGTTAGTGTTGAAAAACCACTTTTCGCACTTGTGTTAGTGTTGAAAAACCACTTTTCGCACTTGTGTTAGTGTTGAAAAACCACTTTTCGCACTTGTGTTAGTGTTGAAAAACCACTTTTCGCACTTGTGTTAGTGTTGAAAAACCACTTTTCGGACTTGTGTTGGTGCAGGAAACCACTTTTGCACTTGTATTAGTGTGGAAAAAACACTTTTTGCTCTTGTGATAGTGTTGAAAAACGACTTTTCGCACTTCTGTTAGTGTTTAAAAACCACTTTTCGCACTTGTGTTGGTGCAGGAAACCACTTTTGCACTTGTATTAGTGTGGAAAAACCACTTTTCGCACTTGTGTTAGTGTTGAAAAACCACTTTTCGCACTTGTGTTAGTGTTGAAAAACCACTTTTCGCACTTGTGTTGGTTCAGGAAACCACTTTCGCGCTTGTATTAGTGTGGAAAAAACACTTTTTGCACTTGTGATAGTGTTGAAAAACCACTTTTCGCACTTGTGTTAGTGTTGAAAAACCACTTTTCGCACTTGTGTTGGTGCAGGAAACCACTTTTGCACCTGTATTAGTGTGGAAAAAACACTTTTCGCACTTGTGTTAGTGTTGAAAAACCACTTTTCGCACTTGTGTTGGTGCAGGAAACCACTTTTGCACTTGTATTAGTGTGGAAAACCACTTTTCGCACTTGTGTTAGTGTTGAAAAACCACTTTTCGCACTTGTGTTGGTGCAGGAAACCACTTTTGCACTTGTATTAGTGTGGAAAAAACACTTTTCGCACTTGTGTTAGTGTTGAAAAACCACTTTTCGCACTTGTGTTAGTGTTGAAAAAGCACTTTTCGCACTTGTGTTGGTGCAGGAAACCACTTTTGCACTTGTATTAGTGTGGAAAAAACACTTTTTGCACTTGTGATAGTGTTGAAAAACCACTTTTCGCACTTGTGTTAGTGTTGAAAAACCACTTTTCGCACTTGTGTTAGTGTTGAAAAACCACTTTTCGCACTTGTGTTGGTGCAGGAAACCACTTTTGCACTTGTATTAGTGTGGAAAAAACACTTTTCGCACTTGTGTTAGTGTTGAAAACCACTTTTCGCACTTGTGTTAGTGTTGAAAAACCACTTTTCGCACTTGTGTTAGTGTTGAAAAACCACTTTTCGCACTTGTGTTAGTGTTAAAAAACCACTTTTTGCACTTGTGTTGGTGCAGGAAACCACTTTTGCACTTGTATTAGTGTGGAAAAAACACTTTTTGCACTTGTGATAGTGTTGAAAAACCACTTTTCGCAATATGTGTTAGTGTTGAAAAACCATTTTTCGCACTTGTGTTGGTGCAGGAAACCACTTTTGCACTTGTATTAGTGTGGAAAAACCACTTTTTGCACTTGTGTTAGTGTTGAAAAACCACTTTTCGCACTTGTGTTAGTGTTGAAAAACCACTTTTCGCACTTGTGTTAGTGTTGAAAAACCACTTTTCGCACTTGTGTTAGTGTTGAAAAACCACTTTTCGCACTTGTGTTGGTGCAGGAAACCACTTTTGCACTTGTATTAGTGTGGAAAAAACACTTCGCACTTGTGTTAGTGTTGAAAAACCACTTTTCGCACTTGTGTTAGTGTTGAAAAACCACTTTTCGCACTTGTGTTGGTGCAGGAAACCACTTTTGCACTTGTATTAGTGTGGAAAAAACACTTTTTGCACTTGTGATAGTGTTGAAAAACCACTTTTCGCACTTGTGTTAGTGGTGAAAAACCACTTTTCGCACTTGTGTTAGTGTTGAAAAACCACTTTTCGCACTTGTGTTAGTGTTGAAAAACCACTTTTCGCACTTGTGATGGTGCAGGAAACCACTTTTGCACTTGTATTAGTGTGGAAAAAACACTTTTTGCACTTGTGATTGTGTTGAAAAACCACTTTTCGCACTTGTGTTAGTGTTGAAAAACCACTTTTCGCACTTGTGTTGGTGCAGGAAACCACTTTTGCACTTGTATTAGTGTGGAAAAACCACTTTTCGCACTTGTGTTAGTGTTGAAAAACCACTTTTCGCACTTGTGTTAGTGTTGAAAAACCACTTTTCGCACTTGTGTTGGTGCAGGAAACCACTTCTGCACTTGTATTAGTGTGGAAAAAACACTTTTTACACTTGTGATAGTGTTGAAAAACCACTTTTCGCACTTGTGTTAGTGTTGAAAAACCACTTTTCGCACTTGTGTTGGTGCAGGAAACCACTTTTGCACTTGTATTAGTGTGGAAAAAACACTTTTTGCACTTGTGATTGTGTTGAAAAAACACTTTTTGCACTTGTGTTAGTGTTGAAAAACCACTTTTCGCACTTGTGTTAGTGTTGAAAAACCAAGTTTCGCACTTGTGTTGGTGCAGGAAACCACTTTTGCACTTGTATTATTGTGGAAAAAACACTTTTCGCACTTGTGTTAGTGTTGAAAAACCACTTTTCGCACTTGTGTTAGTGTTGAAAAACTACTTTTTGCACTTGTGTTGGTGCAGGAAACCACTTTTGCACTTGTATTAGTGTGGAAAAACCACTTTTTGCACTTGTGTTAGTGTTGAAAAACCACTTTTCGCACTTGTGTTAGTGTTGAAAAACCACTTTTCGCACTTGTGTTAATGTTGAAAAACCACTTTTCGCACTTGTGTTAGTGTTGAAAAACCACTTTTCGCACTTGTGTTGGTGCAGCAAACCACTTTTGCACTTGTATTATTGTGGAAAAAACACTTTTTGCACTTGCGATAGTGTTGAAAAACCACTTTTCGCACTTGTGTTAGTGTTGAAAAACCACTTTTCGCACTTGTGTTGGTGCAGGAAACCACTTTTGCACTTGTATTAGTGTGGAAAAAAACACTTTTCGCACTTGTGTTAGTGTTGAAAAACCACTTTTCGCACTTGTGTTAGTGTTGAAAAACCACTTTTCGCACTTGTGTTTGTGTTGAAAAACCACTTTTCGCACTTGTGTTAGTGTTGAAAAACCACTTTTCGCACTTGTGTTAGTGTTGAAAAAGCACTTTTCGCACTTGTGTTGGTGCAGGAAACCACTTTTGCACTTGTATTAGTGTGGTAAAAACACTTTTCGCACATGTGTTAGTGTTGAAAAACCACTTTTTGCACTTGTGGTAGTGTTGAAAAACCACTTTTCGCACTTGTGTTGGTGTTGAAAAACCACTTTTCGCACTTGTGTTAGTGTTGAAAAACCACTTTTCGCACTTGTGTTAGTGTTGAAAAACCACTTTTCGCACTTGTGTTAGTGTTGAAAAACCACTTTTCGCACTTGTGTTAGTGTTGAAAAACCACTTTTCGCACTTGTGTTGGTGCAGGAAACCACTTTTGCACTTGTATTAGTGTGGAAAAAACACTTTTTGCTCTTGTGATAGTGTTGAAAAACTACTTTTCGCACTTCTGTTAGTGTTTAAAAACCACTTTTCGCACTTGTGTTGGTGCAGGAAACCACTTTTGCACTTGTATTAGTGTGGAAAAACCACTTTTCGCACTTGTGTTAGTGTTGAAAAACCACTTTTCGCACTTGTGTTAGTGTTGAAAAACCACTTTTCGCACTTGTGTTTGTGCAGGAAACCACTTTTGCACTTGTATTAGTGTGGAAAAAACACTTTTTGCACTTGTGATAGTGTTGAAAAACCACTTTTTGCACTTGTGTTAGTGTTGAAAAACCACTTTTCGCACTTGTGTTGGTGCAGGAAACCACTTTTGCACCTGTATTAGTGTGGAAAAAACACTTTTCGCACTTGTGTTAGTGTTGAAAAACCACTTTTCGCACTTGTGTTGGTGCAGGAAACCACTTTTGCACTTGTATTAGTGTGGAAAAACCACTTTTCGCACTTGTGTTAGTGTTGAAAAACCACTTTTTGCACTTGTGTTGGTGCAGGAAACCACTTTTGCACTTGTATTAGTGTGGAAAAAACACTTTTCGCACATGTGTTAGTGTTGAAAAACCACTTTTCGCACTTGTGTTAGTGTTGAAAAAGCACTTTTCGCACTTGTGTTGGTGCAGGAAACCACTTTTGCACTTGTATTAGTGTGGAAAAAACACTTTTTGCACTTGTGATAGTGTTGAAAAACCACTTTTCGCACTTGTGTTAGTGTTGAAAAACCACTTTTCGCACTTGTGTTAGTGTTGAAAAACCACTTTTCGCACTTGTGTTGGTGCAGGAAACCACTTCTGCACTTGTATTAGTGTGGAAAAAACACTTTTTACACTTGTGATAGTGTTGAAAAACCACTTTTCGCACTTGTGTTAGTGTTGAAAAACCACTTTTCGCACTTGTGTTGGTGCAGGAAACCACTTTTGCACTTGTATTAGTGTGGAAAAAACACTTTTTGCACTTGTGATTGTGTTGAAAAACCACTTTTCGCACTTGTGTTAGTGTTGAAAAACCACTTTTCGCACTTGTGTTGGTGCAGGAAACCACTTTTGCACTTGTATTAGTGTGGAAAAAACACTTTTCGCACTTGTATTAGTGTTGAAAAACCACTTTTCGCACTTGTGTTAGTGTTGAAAAACTACTTTTCGCACTTGTGTTGGTGCAGGAAACCACTTTTGCACTTGTATTAGTGTGGAAAAACCACTTTTTGCACTTGTGTTAGTGTTGAAAAACCACTTTTCGCACTTGTGTTAGTGTTGAAAAACCACTTTTCGCACTTGTGTTAGTGTTGAAAAACCACTTTTTGCACTTGTGTTAGTGTTGAAAAACCACTTTTCGCACTTGTGTTGGTGCAGCAAACCACTTTTGCACTTGTATTATTGTGGAAAAAACACTTTTTGCACTTGCGATAGTGTTGAAAAACCACTTTTCGCACTTGTGTTAGTGTTGAAAAACCACTTTTCGCACTTGTGTTGGTGCAGGAAACCACTTTTGCACTTGTATTAGTGTGGAAAAAACACTTTTCGCACTTGTGTTAGTGTTGAAAAAACACTTTTCGCACTTGTGTTAGTGTTGAAAAACCACTTTTCGCACTTGTGTTAGTGTTGAAAAACCACTTTTCGCACTTGTGTTAGTGTTGAAAAACCACTTTTCGCACTTGTGTTAGTGTTGAAAAACCACTTTTCGCACTTGTGTTGGTGCAGGAAACCACTTTTGCACTTGTATTAGTGTGGAAAAAACACTTTTTGCTCTTGTGATAGTGTTGAAAAACCACTTTTCGCACTTCTGTTAGTGTTTAAAAACCACTTTTCGCACTTGTGTTGGTGCAGGAAACCACTTTTGCACTTGTATTAGTGTGGCAAAACCACTTTTCGCACTTGCGTTAGTGTTGAAAAACCACTTTTCGCACTTGTGTTAGTGTTGAAAAACCACTTTTCGCACTTGTATTAGTGTGGAAAAAACACTTTTTGCACTTGTGATAGTGTTGAAAAACCACTTTTTGCACTTGTGTTAGTGTTGAAAAACCACTTTTCGCACTTGTGTTGGTGCAGGAAACCACTTTTGCACCTGTATTAGTGTGGAAAAAACACTTTTCGCACTTGTGTTAGTGTTGAAAAACCACTTTTCGCACTTGTGTTGGTGCAGGAAACCACTTTTGCACTTGTATTAGTGTGGAAAAACCACTTTTCGCACTTGTGTTAGTGTTGAAAAACCACTTTTCGCACTTGTGTTGGTGCAGGAAACCACTTTTGCACTTGTATTAGTGTGGAAAAAACACTTTTCGCACATGTGTTAGTGTTGAAAAACCACTTTTCGCACTTGTGTTAGTGTTGAAAAAGCACTTTTCGCACTTGTGTTGGTGCAGGAAACCACTTTTGCACTTGTATTAGTGTGGAAAAAACACTTTTTGCACTTGTGATAGTGTTGAAAAACCACTTTTCGCACTTGTGTTAGTGTTGAAAAACCACTTTTCGCACTTGTGTTAGTGTTGAAAAACCACTTTTCGCACTTGTGTTGGTGCAGGAAACCACTTTTGCACTTGTATTAGTGTGGAAAAAACACTTTTTGCACTTGTGATAGTGTTGAAAAACCACTTTTCGCACTTGTGTTAGTGTTGAAAAACCACTTTTCGCACTTGTGTTAGTGTTGAAAAACCACTTTTCGCACTTGTGTTAGTGTTGAAAAACCACTTTTCGCACTTGTGTTAGTGTTGAAAAACCACTTTTCGCACTTGTGTTGGTGCAGGAAACCACTTCTGCACTTGTATTAGTGTGGAAAAAACACTTTTTACACTTGTGATAGTGTTGAAAAACCACTTTTCGCACTTGTGTTAGTGTTGAAAAACCACTTTTCGCACTTGTGTTGGTGCAGGAAACCACTTTTGCACTTGTATTAGTGTGGAAAAAACACTTTTTGCACTTGTGATTGTGTTGAAAAACCACTTTTCGCACTTGTGTTAGTGTTGAAAAACCACTTTTCGCACTTGTGTTGGTGCAGGAAACCACTTTTGCACTTGTATTAGTGTGGAAAAAACACTTTTCGCACTTGTATTAGTGTTGAAAAACCACTTTTCGCACTTGTGTTAGTGTTGAAAAACTACTTTTCGCACTTGTGTTGGTGCAGGAAACCACTTTTGCACTTGTATTAGTGTGGAAAAACCACTTTTTGCACTGGTGTTAGTGTTGAAAAACCACTTTTCGCACTTGTGTTAGTGTTGAAAAACCACTTTTCGCACTTGTGTTAGTGTTGAAAAAACACTTTTTGCACTTGTGTTAGTGTTGAAAAACCACTTTTCGCACTTGTGTTGGTGCAGCAAACCACTTTTGCACTTGTATTATTGTGGAAAAAACACTTTTTGCACTTGCGATAGTGTTGAAAAACCACTTTTCGCACTTGTGTTAGTGTTGAAAAACCACTTTTCGCACTTGTGTTGGTGCACGAAACCACTTTTGCACTTGTATTAGTGTGGAAAAAACACTTTTCGCACTTGTGTTAGTGTTGAAAAACCACTTTTCGCACTTGTGTTAGTGTTGAAAAACCACTTTTCGCATTTGTGTTAGTGTTGAAAAACCACTTTTCGCACTTGTGTTAGTGTTGAAAAACCACTTTTCGCACTTGTGTTAGTGTTGAAAAACCACTTTTCGCACTTGTGTTGGTGCAGGAAACCACTTTTGCACTTGTATTAGTGTGGAAAAAACACTTTTTGCTCTTGTGATAGTGTTGAAAAACCACTTTTCGCACTTCTGTTAGTGTTTAAAAACCACTTTTCGCACTTGTGTTGGTGCAGGAAACCACTTTTGCACTTGTATTAGTGTGGCAAAACCACTTTTCGCACTTGCGTTAGTGTTGAAAAACCACTTTTCGCACTTGTGTTAGTGTTGAAAAACCACTTTTCGCACTTGTATTAGTGTGGAAAAAACACTTTTTGCACTTGTGATAGTGTTGAAAAACCACTTTTTGCACTTGTGTTAGTGTTGAAAAACCACTTTTCGCACTTGTGTTGGTGCAGGAAACCACTTTTGCACCTGTATTAGTGTGGAAAAAACACTTTTCGCACTTGTGTTAGTGTTGAAAAACCACTTTTCGCACTTGTGTTGGTGCAGCAAACCACTTTTGCACTTGTATTAGTGTGGAAAAACCACTTTTCGCACTTGTGTTAGTGTTGAAAAACCACTTTTCGCACTTGTGTTGGTGCAGGAAACCACTTTTGCACTTGTATTAGTGTGGAAAAAACACTTTTCGCACATGTGTTAGTGTTGAAAAACCACTTTTCGCACTTGTGTTAGTGTTGAAAAAGCACTTTTCGCACTTGTGTTGGTGCAGGAAACCACTTTTGCACTTGTATTAGTGTGGAAAAAACACTTTTTGCACTTGTGATAGTGTTGAAAAACCACTTTTCGCACTTGTGTTAGTGTTGAAAAACCACTTTTCGCACTTGTGTTAGTGTTGAAAAACCACTTTTCGCACTTGTGTTGGTGCAGGAAACCACTTTTGCACTTGTATTAGTGTGGAAAAAACACTTTTCGCACTTGTGCTAGTGTTGAAAAACCACTTTTCGCACTTGTGTTAGTGTTGAAAAACCACTTTTCGCACTTGTGTTAGTGTTGAAAAACCACTTTTCGCACTTGTGTTAGTGTTGAAAAACCACTTTTCGCACTTGTGTTAGTGTTAAAAAACCACTTTTTGCACTTGTGCTGGTGCAGGAAACCACTTTTGCACTTGTATTAGTGTGGAAAAACCACTTTTTGCACTTGTGTTAATGTTGAAAAACCACTTTTCGCACTTGTGTTAGTGTTGAAAAACCACTTTTCGCACTTGTGTTAGTGTTGAAAAACCACTTTTCGCACTTGTGTTAGTGTTGAAAAACCACTTTTCGCACTTGTGTTGGTGCAGGAAACCACTTTTGCACTTGTATTAGTGTGGAAAAAACACTTCACACTTGTGTTAGTGTTGAAAAACCACTTTTCGCACTTGTGTTAGTGTTGAAAAACCACTTTTCGCACTTGTGTTGGTGCAGGAAACCACTTTTGCACTTGTATTATTGTGGAAAAAACACTTTTTGCACTTGTGATAGTGTTGAAAAACCACTTTTCGCACTTGTGTTAGTGTTGAAAAACCACTTTTCGCACTTGTGTTAGTGTTGAAAAACCACTTTTCGCACTTGTGTTAGTGTTGAAAAACCACTTTTCGCACTTGTGATGGTGCAGGAAACCACTTTTGCACTTGTATTAGTGTGGAAAAAACACTTTTTGCACTTGTGATTGTGTTGAAAAACCACTTTTCGCACTTGGTTAGTGTTGAAAAACCACTTTTCGCACTTGTGTTGGTGCAGGAAACCACTTTTGCACTTGTATTAGTGTGGAAAAACCACTTTTTGCACTTGTGTTAGTGTTGAAAAACCACTTTTCGCACTTGTGTTAGTGTTGAAAAACCACTTTTCGCACTTGTGTTAGTGTTGAAAAACCACTTTTCGCACTTGTGATGGTGCAGGAAACCACTTTTGCACTTGTATTAGTGTGGAAAAAACACTTTTTGCACTTGTGATTGTGTTGAAAAACCACTTTTCGCACTTGTGTTAGTGTTGAAAAACCACTTTTCGCACTTGTGTTGGTGCAGGAAACCACTTTTGCACTTGTATTAGTGTGGAAAAACCACTTTTTGCACTTGTGTTAGTGTTGAAAAACCACTTTTCGCACTTGTGTTAGTGTTGAAAAACCACTTTTCGCACTTGTGTTAGTGTTGAAAAACCACTTTTCGCACTTGTGTTAGTGTTGAAAAACCACTTTTCGCACTTGTGTTAGTGTTGAAAAACCACTTTTCGGACTTGTGTTGGTGCAGGAAACCACTTTTGCACTTGTATTAGTGTGGAAAAAACACTTTTTGCTCTTGTGATAGTGTTGAAAAACGACTTTTCGCACTTCTGTTAGTGTTTAAAAACCACTTTTCGCACTTGTGTTGGTGCAGGAAACCACTTTTGCACTTGTATTAGTGTGGAAAAACCACTTTTCGCACTTGTGTTAGTGTTGAAAAACCACTTTTCGCACTTGTGTTAGTGTTGAAAAACCACTTTTCGCACTTGTGTTGGTTCAGGAAACCACTTTCGCACTTGTATTAGTGTGGAAAAAACACTTTTTGCACTTGTGATAGTGTTGAAAAACCACTTTTCGCACTTGTGTTAGTGTTGAAAAACCACTTTTCGCACTTGTGTTGGTGCAGGAAACCACTTTTGCACCTGTATTAGTGTGGAAAAAACACTTTTCGCACTTGTGTTAGTGTTGAAAAACCACTTTTCGCACTTGTGTTGGTGCAGGAAACCACTTTTGCACTTGTATTAGTGTGGAAAACCACTTTTCGCACTTGTGTTAGTGTTGAAAAACCACTTTTCGCACTTGTGTTGGTGCAGGAAACCACTTTTGCACTTGTATTAGTGTGGAAAAAACACTTTTCGCACTTGTGTTAGTGTTGAAAAACCACTTTTCGCACTTGTGTTAGTGTTGAAAAAGCACTTTTCGCACTTGTGTTGGTGCAGGAAACCACTTTTGCACTTGTATTAGTGTGGAAAAAACACTTTTTGCACTTGTGATAGTGTTGAAAAACCACTTTTCGCACTTGTGTTAGTGTTGAAAAACCACTTTTCGCACTTGTGTTAGTGTTGAAAAACCACTTTTCGCACTTGTGTTGGTGCAGGAAACCACTTTTGCACTTGTATTAGTGTGGAAAAAACACTTTTCGCACTTGTGTTAGTGTTGAAAACCACTTTTCGCACTTGTGTTAGTGTTGAAAAACCACTTTTCGCACTTGTGTTAGTGTTGAAAAACCACTTTTCGCACTTGTGTTAGTGTTAAAAAACCACTTTTTGCACTTGTGTTGGTGCAGGAAACCACTTTTGCACTTGTATTAGTGTGGAAAAAACACTTTTTGCACTTGTGATAGTGTTGAAAAACCACTTTTCGCAATATGTGTTAGTGTTGAAAAACCATTTTTCGCACTTGTGTTGGTGCAGGAAACCACTTTTGCACTTGTATTAGTGTGGAAAAACCACTTTTTGCACTTGTGTTAGTGTTGAAAAACCACTTTTCGCACTTGTGTTAGTGTTGAAAAACCACTTTTCGCACTTGTGTTAGTGTTGAAAAACCACTTTTCGCACTTGTGTTAGTGTTGAAAAAACCACTTTTCGCACTTGTGTTGGTGCAGGAAACCACTTTTGCACTTGTATTAGTGTGGAAAAAACACTTCGCACTTGTGTTAGTGTTGAAAAACCACTTTTCGCACTTGTGTTAGTGTTGAAAAACCACTTTTCGCACTTGTGTTGGTGCAGGAAACCACTTTTGCACTTGTATTAGTGTGGAAAAAACACTTTTTGCACTTGTGATAGTGTTGAAAAACCACTTTTCGCACTTGTGTTAGTGGTGAAAAACCACTTTTCGCACTTGTGTTAGTGTTGAAAAACCACTTTTCGCACTTGTGTTAGTGTTGAAAAACCACTTTTCGCACTTGTGATGGTGCAGGAAACCACTTTTGCACTTGTATTAGTGTGGAAAAAACACTTTTTGCACTTGTGATTGTGTTGAAAAACCACTTTTCGCACTTGTGTTAGTGTTGAAAAACCACTTTTCGCACTTGTGTTGGTGCAGGAAACCACTTTTGCACTTGTATTAGTGTGGAAAAACCACTTTTCGCACTTGTGTTAGTGTTGAAAAACCACTTTTCGCACTTGTGTTAGTGTTGAAAAACCACTTTTCGCACTTGTGTTGGTGCAGGAAACCACTTCTGCACTTGTATTAGTGTGGAAAAAACACTTTTTACACTTGTGATAGTGTTGAAAAACCACTTTTCGCACTTGTGTTAGTGTTGAAAAACCACTTTTCGCACTTGTGTTGGTGCAGGAAACCACTTTTGCACTTGTATTAGTGTGGAAAAAACACTTTTTGCACTTGTGATTGTGTTGAAAAAACACTTTTTGCACTTGTGTTAGTGTTGAAAAACCACTTTTCGCACTTGTGTTAGTGTTGAAAAACCAAGTTTCGCACTTGTGTTGGTGCAGGAAACCACTTTTGCACTTGTATTATTGTGGAAAAAACACTTTTCGCACTTGTGTTAGTGTTGAAAAACCACTTTTCGCACTTGTGTTAGTGTTGAAAAACTACTTTTTGCACTTGTGTTGGTGCAGGAAACCACTTTTGCACTTGTATTAGTGTGGAAAAACCACTTTTTGCACTTGTGTTAGTGTTGAAAAACCACTTTTCGCACTTGTGTTAGTGTTGAAAAACCACTTTTCGCACTTGTGTTAATGTTGAAAAACCACTTTTCGCACTTGTGTTAGTGTTGAAAAACCACTTTTCGCACTTGTGTTGGTGCAGCAAACCACTTTTGCACTTGTATTATTGTGGAAAAAACACTTTTTGCACTTGCGATAGTGTTGAAAAACCACTTTTCGCACTTGTGTTAGTGTTGAAAAACCACTTTTCGCACTTGTGTTGGTGCAGGAAACCACTTTTGCACTTGTATTAGTGTGGAAAAAAACACTTTTCGCACTTGTGTTAGTGTTGAAAAACCACTTTTCGCACTTGTGTTAGTGTTGAAAAACCACTTTTCGCACTTGTGTTTGTGTTGAAAAACCACTTTTCGCACTTGTGTTAGTGTTGAAAAACCACTTTTCGCACTTGTGTTAGTGTTGAAAACCCACTTTTCGCACTTGTGTTGGTGCAGGAAACCACTTTTGCACTTGTATTAGTGTGGAAAAAACACTTTTTGCTCTTGTGATAGTGTTGAAAAACCACTTTTCGCACTTCTGTTAGTGTTTAAAAACCACTTTTCGCACTTGTGTTGGTGCAGGAAACCACTTTTGCACTTGTATTAGTGAGGAAAAACCACTTTTCGCACTTGTGTTAGTGTTGAAAAACCACTTTTCGCACTTGTGTTAGTGTTGAAAAACCACTTTTCGCACTTGTGTTGGTGCAGGAAACCACTTTTGCACTTGTATTAGTGTGGCAAAAACACTTTTTGAACTTGTGATAGTGTTGAAAAACCACTTTTCGCACTTGTGTTAGTGTTGAAAAACCACTTTTCGCACTTGTGTTGGTGCAGGAAACCACTTTTGCACCTGTATTAGTGTGGAAAAACACTTTTCGCACTTGTGTTAGTGTTGAAAAACCACTTTTCGCACTTGTGTTGGTGCAGGAAACCACTTTTGCACTTGTATTAGTGTGGAAAAACCACTTTTCGCACTTGTGTTAGTGTTGAAAAAAGCACTTTTCGCACTTGTGTTGGTGCAGGAAACCACTTTTGCACTTGTATTAGTGTGGAAAAAACACTTTTTGCACTTGTGATAGTGTTGAAAAACAACTTTTCGCACTTGTGTTAGTGTTGAAAAACCACTTTTCGCACTTGTGTTAGTGTTGAAAAACCACTTTTCGCACTTGTGTTAGTGTTGAAAAACCACTTTTCGCACTTGTGTTAGTGTTGAAAAACCACTTTTCGCACTTGTGATGGTGCAGGAAACCACTTTTGCACTTGTATTAGTGTGGAAAAAACACTTTTTGCACTTGTGATTGTGTTGAAAAACCACTTTTCGCACTTGGTTAGTGTTGAAAAACCACTTTTCGCACTTGTGTTGGTGCAGGAAACCACTTTTGCACTTGTATTAGTGTGGAAAAACCACTTTTTGCACTTGTGTTAGTGTTGAAAAACCACTTTTCGCACTTGTGTTAGTGTTGAAAAACCACTTTTCGCACTTGTGTTAGTGTTGAAAAACCACTTTTCGCACTTGTGATGGTGCAGGAAACCACTTTTGCACTTGTATTAGTGTGGAAAAAACACTTTTTGCACTTGTGATTGTGTTGAAAAACCACTTTTCGCACTTGTGTTAGTGTTGAAAAACCACTTTTCGCACTTGTGTTGGTGCAGGAAACCACTTTTGCACTTGTATTAGTGTGGAAAAACCACTTTTTGCACTTGTGTTAGTGTTGAAAAACCACTTTTCGCACTTGTGTTAGTGTTGAAAAACCACTTTTCGCACTTGTGTTAGTGTTGAAAAACCACTTTTCGCACTTGTGTTAGTGTTGAAAAACCACTTTTCGCACTTGTGTTAGTGTTGAAAAACCACTTTTCGGACTTGTGTTGGTGCAGGAAACCACTTTTGCACTTGTATTAGTGTGGAAAAAACACTTTTTGCTCTTGTGATAGTGTTGAAAAACGACTTTTCGCACTTCTGTTAGTGTTTAAAAACCACTTTTCGCACTTGTGTTGGTGCAGGAAACCACTTTCGCACTTGTATTAGTGTGGAAAAAACACTTTTTGCACTTGTGATAGTGTTGAAAAACCACTTTTCGCACTTGTGTTAGTGTTGAAAAACCACTTTTCGCACTTGTGTTGGTGCAGGAAACCACTTTTGCACCTGTATTAGTGTGGAAAAAACACTTTTCGCACTTGTGTTAGTGTTGAAAAACCACTTTTCGCACTTGTGTTGGTGCAGGAAACCACTTTTGCACTTGTATTAGTGTGGAAAACCACTTTTCGCACTTGTGTTAGTGTTAAAAAACCACTTTTCGCACTTGTGTTGGTGCAGGAAACCACTTTTGCACTTGTATTAGTGTGGAAAAAAACACTTTTCGCACTTGTGTTAGTGTTGAAAAACCACTTTTCGCACTTGTGTTAGTGTTGAAAAAGCACTTTTCGCACTTGTGTTGGTGCAGGAAACCACTTTTGCACTTGTATTAGTGTGGAAAAAACACTTTTTGCACTTGTGATAGTGTTGAAAAACCACTTTTCGCACTTGTGTTAGTGTTGAAAAACCACTTTTCGCACTTGTGTTAGTGTTGAAAAACCACTTTTCGCACTTGTGTTGGTGCAGGAAACCACTTTTGCACTTGTATTAGTGTGGAAAAAACACTTTTCGCACTTGTGTTAGTGTTGAAAACCACTTTTCGCACTTGTGTTAGTGTTGAAAAACCACTTTTCGCACTTGTGTTAGTGTTGAAAAACCACTTTTCGCACTTGTGTTAGTGTTAAAAAACCACTTTTTGCACTTGTGTTGGTGCAGGAAACCACTTTTGCACTTGTATTAGTGTGGAAAAAACACTTTTTGCACTTGTGATAGTGTTGAAAAACCACTTTTCGCAATATGTGTTAGTGTTGAAAAACCATTTTTCGCACTTGTGTTGGTGCAGGAAACCACTTTTGCACTTGTATTAGTGTGGAAAAAACACTTCGCACTTGTGTTAGTGTTGAAAAACCACTTTTCGCACTTGTGTTAGTGTTGAAAAACCACTTTTCGCACTTGTGTTGGTGCAGGAAACCACTTTTGCACTTGTATTAGTGTGGAAAAAACACTTTTTGCACTTGTGATAGTGTTGAAAAACCACTTTTCGCACTTGTGTTAGTGTTGAAAAACCACTTTTCGCACTTGTGTTAGTGTTGAAAAACCACTTTTCGCACTTGTGTTAGTGTTGAAAAACCACTTTTCGCACTTGTGATGGTGCAGGAAACCACTTTTGCACTTGTATTAGTGTGGAAAAAACACTTTTTGCACTTGTGATTGTGTTGAAAAACCACTTTTCGCACTTGTGTTAGTGTTGAAAAACCACTTTTCGCACTTGTGTTGGTGCAGGAAACCACTTTTGCACTTGTATTAGTGTGGAAAAACCACTTTTCGCACTTGTGTTAGTGTTGAAAAACCACTTTTCGCACTTGTGTTAGTGTTGAAAAACCACTTTTCGCACTTGTGTTGGTGCAGGAAACCACTTCTGCACTTGTATTAGTGTGGAAAAAACACTTTTTACACTTGTGATAGTGTTGAAAAACCACTTTTCGCACTTGTGTTAGTGTTGAAAAACCACTTTTCGCACTTGTGTTGGTGCAGGAAACCACTTTTGCACTTGTATTAGTGTGGAAAAAACACTTTTTGCACTTGTGATTGTGTTGAAAAACCACTTTTCGCACTTGTGTTAGTGTTGAAAAACCAAGTTTCGCACTTGTGTTGGTGCAGGAAACCACTTTTGCACTTGTATTATTGTGGAAAAAACACTTTTCGCACTTGTGTTAGTGTTGAAAAACCACTTTTCGCACTTGTGTTAGTGTTGAAAAACTACTTTTTGCACTTGTGTTGGTGCAGGAAACCACTTTTGCACTTGTATTAGTGTGGAAAAACCACTTTTTGCACTTGTGTTAGTGTTGAAAAACCACTTTCGCACTTGTGTTAGTGTTGAAAAACCACTTTTCGCACTTGTGTTAATGTTGAAAAACCACTTTTCGCACTTGTGTTAGTGTTGAAAAACCACTTTTCGCACTTGTGTTGTGCAGCAAACCACTTTTGCACTTGTATTATTGTGGAAAAAACACTTTTTGCACTTGCGATAGTGTTGAAAAACCACTTTTCGCACTTGTGTTAGTGTTGAAAAACCACTTTTCGCACTTGTGTTGGTGCAGGAAACCACTTTTGCACTTGTATTAGTGTGGAAAAAACACTTTTCGCACTTGTGTTAGTGTTGAAAAACCACTTTTCGCACTTGTGTTAGTGTTGAAAAACCACTTTTCGCACTTGTGTTTGTGTTGAAAAACCACTTTCGCACTTGTGTTAGTGTTGAAAAACCACTTTTCGCACTTGTGTTAGTGTTGAAAAACCACTTTTCGCACTTGTGTTGGTGCAGGAAACCACTTTTGCACTTGTATTAGTGTGGAAAAAACACTTTTTGCTCTTGTGATAGTGTTGAAAAACCACTTTTCGCACTTCTGTTAGTGTTTAAAAACCACTTTTCGCACTTGTGTTGGTGCAGGAAACCACTTTTGCACTTGTATTAGTGAGGAAAAACCACTTTTCGCACTTGTGTTAGTGTTGAAAAACCACTTTTCGCACTTGTGTTAGTGTTGAAAAACCACTTTTCGCACTTGTGTTGGTGCAGGAAACCACTTTTGCACTTGTATTAGTGTGGCAAAAACACTTTTTGAACTTGTGATAGTGTTGAAAAACCACTTTTCGCACTTGTGTTAGTGTTGAAAAACCACTTTTCGCACTTGTGTTGGTGCAGGAAACCACTTTTGCACTTGTATTAGTGTGGAAAAACCACTTTTCGCACTTGTGTTAGTGTTGAAAAAGCACTTTTCGCACTTGTTGGTGCAGGAAACCACTTTTGCACTTGTATTAGTGTGGAAAAAACACTTTTTGCACTTGTGATAGTGTTGAAAAACAACTTTTCGCACTTGTGTTAGTGTTGAAAAACCACTTTTCGCACTTGTGTTGGTGCAGGAAACCACTTTTGCACTTGTATTAGTGTGGAAAAAACACTTTTCGCACTTGTGCTAGTGTTGAAAAACCACTTTTCGCACTTGTGTTAGTGTTGAAAAACCACTTTTCGCACTTGTGTTAGTGTTGAAAAACCACTTTTTGCACTTGTGTTAGTGTTGAAAAACCACTTTTCGCACTTGTGTTAGTGTTAAAAAACCACTTTTTGCACTTGTGTTGGTGCAGGAAACCACTTTTGCACTTGTATTAGTGTGGAAAAAACACTTTTTGCAATTGTGATAGTGTTGATAAACCACTTTTCGCAATATGTGTTAGTGTTGAAAAACCACTTTTCGCACTTGTGTTGGTGCAGGAAACCACTTTTGCACTTGTATTAGTGTGGAAAAACCACTTTTTGCACTTGTGTTAATGTTGAAAAACCACTTTTCGCACTTGTGTTAGTGTTGAAAAACCACTTTTCGCACTTGTGTTAGTGTTGAAAAACCACTTTTCGCACTTGTGTTAGTGTTGAAAAACCACTTTTCGCACTTGTGTTGGTGCAGGAAACCACTTTTGCACTTGTATTAGTGTGGAAAAAACACTTCGCACTTGTGTTAGTGTTGAAAAAACACTTTTCGCACTTGTGTTAGTGTTGAAAAACCACTTTTCGCACTTGTGTTGGTGCAGGAAACCACTTTTGCACTTGTATTAGTGTGGAAAAAACACTTTTTGCACTTGTGATAGTGTTGAAAAACCACTTTTCACACTTGTGTTAGTGTTGAAAAACCACTTTTCGCACATGTGTTAGTGTTGAAAAACCACTTTTCGCACTTGTGTTAGGGTTGAAAAACCACTTTTCGCACTTGTGATGGTGCAGGAAACCACTTTTGCACTTGTATTAGTGTGGAAAAAACACTTTTTGCACTTGTGATTGTGTTGAAAAACCACTTTTTGCACTTGTGTTAGTGTTGAAAAACCACTTTTCGCACTTGTGTTGGTGCAGGAAACCACTTTTGCACTTGTATTAGTGTGAAAAAACCACTTTTTGCACCTGTGTTAGTGTTGAAAAACCACTTTTCGCACTTGTGTTAGTGTGGAAAAACCACTTTTCGCACTTGTGTTAGTGTTGAAAAACCACTTTTCGCACTTGTGTTAGTGTTGAAAAACCACTTTTCGCACTTGTGTTGGTGCAGCAAACCACTTTTGCACTTGTATTATTGTGGAAAAAACACTTTTTGCACTTGCGATAGTGTTGAAAAACCACTTTTCGCACTTGTGTTAGTGTTGAAAAACCACTTTTCGCACTTGTGTTGGTGCAGGAAACCACTTTTGCACTTGTATTAGTGTGGAAAAAACACTTTTCGCACTTGTGTTAGTGTTGAAAAACCACTTTTCGCACTTGTGTTAGTGTTGAAAAACCACTTTTCGCACTTGTGTTAGTGTTGAAAAACCACTTTTCGCACTTGTGTTAGTGTTGAAAAACCACTTTTCGCACTTGTGTTGGTGCAGGAAACCACTTTTGCACTTGTATTAGTGTGGAAAAAACACTTTTTGCTCTTGTGATAGTGTTGAAAAACCACTTTTCGCACTTCTGTTAGTGTTTAAAAACCACTTTTCGCACTTGTGTTGGTGCAGGAAACCACTTTTGCACTTGTATTAGTGTGGAAAAACCACTTTTCGCACTTGTGTTAGTGTTGAAAAACCACTTTTCGCACTTGTGTTAGTGTTGAAAAACCACTTTTCGCACTTGTGTTGGTGCAGGAAACCACTTTTGCACTTGTATTAGTGTGGAAAAAACACTTTTTGCACTTGTGATAGTGTTGAAAAACCACTTTTCGCACTTGTGTTAGTGTTGAAAAACCACTTCTCGCACTTGTGTTGGTGCAGGAAACCACTTTTGCACCTGTATTAGTGTGGAAAAAACACTTTTCGCACTTGTGTTAGTGTTGAAAAACCACTTTTCGCACTTGTGTTGGTGCAGGAAACCACTTTTGCACTTGTATTAGTGTGGAAAAACCACTTTTCGCACTTGTGTTAGTGTTGAAAAACCACTTTTCGCACTTGTGTTGGTGCAGGAAACCACTTTTGCACTTGTATTAGTGTGGAAAAAACACTTTTCGCACTTGTGTTAGTGTTGAAAAACCACTTTTCGCACTTGTGTTAGTGCAGGAAACCACTTTTGCACTTGTATTAGTGTGGAAAAAACACTTTTCGCACTTGTGTTAGTGTTGAGAAACCACTTTTCGCACTTGTGTTGGTGCAGGAAACCACTTTTGCACTTGTATTAGTGTGGAAAAAACACTTTTCGCACTTGTGTTAGTGTTGAAAAACCACTTTTCGCACTTGTGTTGGTGCAGGAAACCACTTTTGCACTTGTATTAGTGTGGAAAAACCACTTTTCGCACTTGTGTTGGTGCAGGAAACCACTTTTGCACTTGTATTAATGTGGAAAAAACACTTTTCGCACTTGTGTTAGTGTTGAAAAACCACTTTTCGCACTTGTGTTAGTGTTGAAAAAGCACTTTTCGCACTTGTGTTGGTGCAGGAAACCACTTTTGCACTTGTATTAGTGTGGAAAAAACACTTTTTGCACTTGTGATAGTGTTGAAAAACCACTTTTCGCACTTGTGTTAGTGTTGAAAAACCACTTTTCGCACTTGTGTTAGTGTTGAAAAACCACTTTTCGCACTTGTGTTGGTGCAGGAAACCACTTTTGCACTTGTATTAGTGTGGAAAAAACACTTTTCGCACTTGTGTTAGTGTTGAAAACCACTTTTCGCACTTGTGTTAGTGTTGAAAAACCACTTTTCGCACTTGTGTTAGTGTTGAAAAACCACTTTTCGCACTTGTGTTAGTGTTAAAAAACCACTTTTTGCACTTGTGTTGGTGCAGGAAACCACTTTTGCACTTGTATTAGTGTGGAAAAAACACTTTTTGCACTTGTGATAGTGTTGAAAAACCACTTTTCGCAATATGTGTTAGTGTTGAAAAACCACTTTTCGCACTTGTGTTGGTGCAGGAAACCACTTTTGCACTGGTATTAGTGTGGAAAAACCACTTTTTGCACTTGTGTTAGTGTTGAAAAACCACTTTTCGCACTTGTGTTAGTGTTGAAAAACCACTTTTCGCACTTGTGTTAGTGTTGAAAAACCACTTTTCGCACTTGTGTTAGTGTTGAAAAACCACTTTTCGCACTTGTGTTGGTGCAGGAAACCACTTTTGCACTTGTATTAGTGTGGAAAAAACACTTCGCACTTGTGTTAGTGTTGAAAAACCACTTTTCGCACTTGTGTTAGTGTTGAAAAACCACTTTTCGCACTTGTGTTGGTGCAGGAAACCACTTTTGCACTTGTATTAGTGTGGAAAAAACACTTTTTGCACTTGTGATAGTGTTGAAAAACCACTTTTCGCACTTGTGTTAGTGTTGAAAAACCACTTTTCGCACTTGTGTAAGTGTTGAAAAACCACTTTTCGCACTTGTGTTAGTGTTGAAAAACCACTTTTCGCACTTGTGATGGTGCAGGAAACCACTTTTGCACTTGTATTAGTGTGGAAAAAACACTTTTTGCACTTGTGATTGTGTTGAAAAACCACTTTTCGCACTTGTGTTAGTGTTGAAAAACCACTTTTCGCACTTGTGTTGGTGCAGGAAACCACTTTTGCACTTGTATTAGTGTGGAAAAACCACTTTTCGCACTTGTGTTAGTGTTGAAAAACCACGTTTCGCACTTGTGTTAGTGTTGAAAAACCACTTTTCGCACTTGTGTTGGTGCAGGAAACCACTTCTGCACTTGTATTAGTGTGGAAAAAACACTTTTTACACTTGTGATAGTGTTGAAAAACCACTTTTCGCACTTGTGTTAGTGTTGAAAAACCACTTTTCGCACTTGTGTTGGTGCAGGAAACCACTTTTGCACTTGTATTAGTGTGGAAAAAACACTTTTTGCACTTGTGATTGTGTTGAAAAACCACTTTTCGCACTTGTGTTAGTGTTGAAAAACCACTTTTCGCACTTGTGTTGGTGCAGGAAACCACTTTTGCACTTGTATTATTGTGGAAAAAACACTTTTCGCACTTGTGTTAGTGTTGAAAAACCACTTTTCGCACTTGTGTTAGTGTTGAAAAACTACTTTTTGCACTTGTGTTGGTGCAGGAAACCACTTTTGCACTTGTATTAGTGTGGAAAAACCACTTTTTGCACTTGTGTTAATGTTGAAAAACCACTTTTCGCACTTGTGTTAGTGTTGAAAAACCACTTTTCGCACTTGTGTTGGTGCAGCAAACCACTTTTGCACTTGTATTATTGTGGAAAAAACACTTTTTGCACTTGCGATAGTGTTGAAAAACCACTTTTCGCACTTGTGTTAGTGTTGAAAAACCACTTTTCGCACTTGTGTTGGTGCAGGAAACCACTTTTGCACTTGTATTAGTGTGGAAAAAACACTTTTCGCACTTGTGTTAGTGTTGAAAAACCACTTTTCGCACTTGTGTTAGTGTTGAAAAACCACTTTTCGCACTTGTGTTTGTGTTGAAAAACCACTTTTCGCACTTGTGTTAGTGTTGAAAAACCACTTTTCGCACTTGTGTTAGTGTTGAAAAACCACTTTTCGCACTTGTGTTGGTGCAGGAAACCACTTTTGCACTTGTATTAGTGTGGAAAAAACACTTTTTGCTCTTGTGATAGTGTTGAAAAAACACTTTTCGCACTTCTGTTAGTGTTTAAAAACCACTTTTCGCACTTGTGTTGGTGCAGGAAACCACTTTTGCACTTGTATTAGTGAGGAAAAACCACTTTTCGCACTTGTGTTAGTGTTGAAAAACCACTTTTCGCACTTGTGTTAGTGTTGAAAAACCACTTTTCGCACTTGTGTTGGTGCAGGAAACCACTTTTGCACTTGTATTAGTGTGGCAAAAACACTTTTTGAACTTGTGATAGTGTTGAAAAACCACTTTTCGCACTTGTGTTAGTGTTGAAAAACCACTTTTCGCACTTGTGTTGGTGCAGGAAACCACTTTTGCACTTGTATTAGTGTGGAAAAACCACTTTTCGCACTTGTGTTAGTGTTGAAAAAGCACTTTTCGCACTTGTGTTGGTGCAGGAAACCACTTTTGCACTTGTATTAGTGTGGAAAAAACACTTTTTGCACTTGTGATAGTGTTGAAAAACAACTTTTCGCACTTGTGTTAGTGTTGAAAAACCACTTTTCGCACTTGTGTTGGTGCAGGAAACCACTTTTGCACTTGTATTAGTGTGGAAAAAACACTTTTCGCACTTGTGCTAGTGTTGAAAAACCACTTTTCGCACTTGTGTTAGTGTTGAAAAACCACTTTTCGCACTTGTGTTAGTGTTGAAAAACCACTTTTCGCACTTGTGTTAGTGTTGAAAAACCACTTTTCGCACTTGTGTTAGTGTTAAAAAACCACTTTTTGCACTTGTGTTGGTGCAGGAAACCACTTTTGCACTTGTATTATTGTGGAAAAAACACTTTTTGCAATTGTGATAGTGTTGAAAAACCACTTTTCGCAATATGTGTTAGTGTTGAAAAACCACTTTTCGCACTTGTGTTGGTGCAGGAAACCACTTTTGCACTTGTATTAGTGTGGAAAAACCACTTTTTGCACTTGTGTTAATGTTGAAAAACCACTTTTCGCACTTGTGTTAGTGTTGAAAAACCACTTTTCGCACTTGTGTTAGTGTTGAAAAACCACTTTTCGCACTTGTGTTAGTGTTGAAAAACCACTTTTCGCACTTGTGTTGGTGCAGGAAACCACTTTTGCACTTGTATTAGTGTGGAAAAAACACTTCGCACTTGTGTTAGTGTTGAAAAAACACTTTTCGCACTTGTGTTAGTGTTGAAAAACCACTTTTCGCACTTGTGTTGGTGCAGGAAACCACTTTTGCACTTGTATTAGTGTGGAAAAAACACTTTTTGCACTTGTGATAGTGTTGAAAAACCACTTTTCGCACTTGTGTTAGTGTTGAAAAACCACTTTTCGCACTTGTGTTAGTGTTGAAAAACCACTTTTCGCACTTGTGTTAGGGTTGAAAAACCACTTTTCGCACTTGTGATGGTGCAGGAAACCACTTTTGCACTTGTATTAGTGTGGAAAAAACACTTTTTGCACTTGTGATTGTGTTGAAAAACCACTTTTTGCACTTGTGTTAGTGTTGAAAAACCACTTTTCGCACTTGTGTTGGTGCAGGAAACCACTTTTGCACTTGTATTAGTGTGGAAAAACCACTTTTTGCACTTGTGTTAGTGTTGAAAAACCACTTTTCGCACTTGTGTTAGTGTTGAAAAACCACTTTTCGCACTTGTGTTAGTGTTGAAAAACCACTTTTCGCACTTGTGTTAGTGTTGAAAAACCACTTTTCGCACTTGTGTTGGTGCAGCAAACCACTTTTGCACTTGTATTATTGTGGAAAAAACACTTTTTGCACTTGCGATAGTGTTGAAAAACCACTTTTCGCACTTGTGTTAGTGTTGAAAAACCACTTTTCGCACTTGTGTTGGTGCAGGAAACCACTTTTGCACTTGTATTAGTGTGGAAAAAACACTTTTCGCACTTGTGTTAGTGTTGAAAAACCACTTTTCGCACTTGTGTTAGTGTTGAAAAACCACTTTTCGCACTTGTGTTAGTGTTGAAAAACCACTTTTCGCACTTGTGTTAGTGTTGAAAAACCACTTTTCGCACTTGTGTTGGTGCAGGAAACCACTTTTGCACTTGTATTAGTGTGGAAAAAACACTTTTTGCTCTTGTGATAGTGTTGAAAAACCACTTTTCGCACTTCTGTTAGTGTTTAAAAACCACTTTTCGCACTTGTGTTGGTGCAGGAAACCACTTTTGCACTTGTATTAGTGTGGAAAAACCACTTTTCGCACTTGTGTTAGTGTTGAAAAACCACTTTTCGCACTTGTGTTAGTGTTGAAAAACCACTTTTCGCACTTGTGTTGGTGCAGGAAACCACTTTTGCACTTGTATTAGTGTGGAAAAAACACTTTTTGCACTTGTGATAGTGTTGAAAAACCACTTTTCGCACTTGTGTTAGTGTTGAAAAACCACTTCTCGCACTTGTGTTGGTGCAGGAAACCACTTTTGCACCTGTATTAGTGTGGAAAAAACACTTTTCGCACTTGTGTTAGTGTTGAAAAACCACTTTTCGCACTTGTGTTGGTGCAGGAAACCACTTTTGCACTTGTATTAGTGTGGAAAAACCACTTTTCGCACTTGTGTTAGTGTTGAAAAACCACTTTTCGCACTTGTGTTGGTGCAGGAAACCACTTTTGCACTTGTATTAGTGTGGAAAAAACACTTTTCGCACTTGTGTTAGTGTTGAAAAACCACTTTTCGCACTTGTGTTAGTGCAGGAAACCACTTTTGCACTTGTATTAGTGTGGAAAAAACACTTTTCGCACTTGTGTTAGTGTTGAAAAACCACTTTTCGCACTTGTGTTGGTGCAGGAAACCACTTTTGCACTTGTATTAGTGTGGAAAAACCGCTTTTTGCACTTGTGATAGTGTTGAAAAACCACTTTTCGCAATATGTGTTAGTGTTGCAAAACCACTTTTCGCACTTGTGTTGGTGCAGGAAACCACTTTTGCACTTGTATTAGTGTGGAAAAACCACTTTTTGCACTTGTGTTAATGTTGAAATAACCACTTTTCGCACTTGTGTTAGTGTTGAAAAACCACTTTTCGCACTTGTGTTAGTGTTGAAAAACCACTTCTCGCACTTGTGTTAGAGTTGAAAAACCACTTTTCGCACTTGTGTTGGTGCAGGAAACCACTTTTGCACTTGTGTTAGGGTTGAAAAACCACTTTTCGCACTTGTGATGGTGCAGGAAACCACTTTTGCACTTGTATTAGTGTGGAAAAAACACTTTTTGCACTTGTGATTGTGTTGAAAAACCACTTTTTGCACTTGTGTTAGTGTTGAAAAACCACTTTTCGCACTTGTGTTGGTGCAGGAAACCACTTTTGCACTTGTATTAGTGTGGAAAAACCACTTTTTGCACTTGTGTTAGTGTTGAAAAACCACTTTTCGCACTTGTGTTAGTGTTGAAAAACCACTTTTCGCACTCGTGTTAGTGTTGAAAAACCACTTTTCGCACTTGTGTTAGTGTTGAAAAACCACTTTTCGCACTTGTGTTGGTGCAGCAAACCACTTTTGCACTTGTATTATTGTGGAAAAAACACTTTTTGCACTTGCGATAGTGTTGAAAAACCACTTTTCGCACTTGTGTTAGTGTTGAAAAACCACTTTTCGCACTTGTGTTGGTGCAGGAAACCACTTTTGCACTTGTATTAGTGTGGAAAAAACACTTTTCGCACTTGTGTTAGTGTTGAAAAACCACTTTTCGCACTTGTGTTAGTGTTGAAAAACCACTTTTCGCACTTGTGTTAGTGTTGAAAAACCACTTTTCGCACTTGTGTTAGTGTTGAAAAACCACTTTTCGCACTTGTGTTGGTGCAGGAAACCACTTTTGCACTTGTATTAGTGTGGAAAAAACACTTTTTGCTCTTGTGATAGTGTTGAAAAACCACTTTTCGCACTTCTGTTAGTGTTTAAAAACCACTTTTCGCACTTGTGTTGGTGCAGGAAACCACTTTTGCACTTGTATTAGTGTGGAAAAACCACTTTTCGCACTTGTGTTAGTGTTGAAAAACCACTTTTCGCACTTGTGTTAGTGTTGAAAAACCACTTTTCGCACTTGTGTTGGTGCAGGAAACCACTTTTGCACTTGTATTAGTGTGGAAAAAACACTTTTTGCACTTGTGATAGTGTTGAAAAACCACTTTTCGCACTTGTGTTAGTGTTGAAAAACCACTTCTCGCACTTGTGTTGGTGCAGGAAACCACTTTTGCACCTGTATTAGTGTGGAAAAAACACTTTTCGCACTTGTGTTAGTGTTGAAAAACCACTTTTCGCACTTGTGTTGGTGCAGGAAACCACTTTTGCACTTGTATTAGTGTGGAAAAACCACTTTTCGCACTTGTGTTAATGTTGAAAAACCACTTTTCGCACTTGTGTTGGTGCAGGAAACCACTTTTGCACTTGTATTAGTGTGGAAAAAACACTTTTCGCACTTGTGTTAGTGTTGAAAAACCACTTTTCGCACTTGTGTTAGTGCAGGAAACCACTTTTGCACTTGTATTAGTGTGGAAAAAACACTTTTCGCACTTGTGTTAGTGTTGAAAAACCACTTTTCGCACTTGTGTTGGTGCAGGAAACCACTTTTGCACTTGTATTAGTGTGGAAAAAACACTTTTCGCACTTGTGTTAGTGTTGAAAAACCACTTTTCGCACTTGTGTTGGTGCAGGAAACCACTTTTGCACTTGTATTAGTGTGGAAAAACCGCTTTTTGCACTTGTGATAGTGTTGAAAAACCACTTTTCGCAATATGTGTTAGTGTTGCAAAACCACTTTTCGCACTTGTGTTGGTGCAGGAAACCACTTTTGCACTTGTATTAGTGTGGAAAAACCACTTTTTGCACTTGTGTTAATGTTGAAATAACCACTTTTCGCACTTGTGTTAGTGTTGAAAAACCACTTTTCGCACTTGTGTTAGTGTTGAAAAACCACTTCTCGCACTTGTGTTAGAGTTGAAAAACCACTTTTCGCACTTGTGTTGGTGCAGGAAACCACTTTTGCACTTGTATTAGTGTGGAAAAAACACTTCACACTTGTGTTAGTGTTGAAAAACCACTTTTCGCACTTGTGTTAGTGTTGAAAAACCACTTTTCGCACTTGTGTTGGTGCAGGAAACCACTTTTGCACTTGTATTAGTGTGGAAAAAACACTTTTTGCACTTGTGATAGTGTTGAAAAACCACTTTTCGCACTTGTGTTAGTGTTGAAAAACCACTTTTCGCACTTGTGTTAGTGTTGAAAAACCACTTTTCGCACTTGTGTTAGTGTTGAAAAACCACTTTTCGCACTTGTGATGGTGCAGGAAACCACTTTTGCACTTGTATTAGTGTGGAAAAAACACTTTTTGCACTTGTGATTGTGTTGAAAAACCACATTTCGCACTTGTGTTAGTGTTGAAAAACTACATTTCGCACTTGTGTTGGTGCAGGAAACCACTTTTGCACTTGTATTAGTGTGGAAAAACCACTTTTTGCACTTGTGTTAGTGTTGAAAAACCACTTTTCGAACTTGTGTTAGTGTTGAAAAACCACTTTTCGCACTTGTGTTAGTGTTGAAAAACCACTTTTTGCACTTGTGTTAGTGTTGAAAAACCACTTTTCGCACTTGTGTTGTTGCAGCAAACCACTTTTGCACTTGTATTATTGTGGAAAAAACACTTTTTGCACTTGCGATAGTGTTGAAAAACCACTTTTCGCACTTGTGTTAGTGTTGAAAAACCACTTTTCGCACTTGTGTTGGTGCAGGAAACCACTTTTGCACTTGTATTAGTGTGGAAAAAACACTTTTTGCACTTGCGATAGTGTTGAAAAACCACTTTTCGCACTTGTGTTAGTGTTGAAAAACCACTTTTTGCACTTGTGTTAGTGCAGGAAACCACTTTTGCACTTGTATTAGTGTGGAAAAAACACTTTTTGCTCTTGTGATAGTGTTGAAAAACCACTTTTCGCACTTCTGTTAGTGTTTAAAAACCACTTTTCGCACTTGTGTTGGTGCAGGAAACCACTTTTGCACTTGTATTAGTGTGGAAAAACCACTTTTCGCACTTGTGTTATTGTTGAAAAACCACTTTTTGCACTTGTGTTAGTGTTGAAAAACCACTTTTCGCACTTGTGTTGGTGCAGGAAACCACTTTTGCACTTGTATTAGTGTGGAAAAAACACTTTTTGCACTTGTGATAGTGTTGAAAAACCACTTTTCGCACTTGTGTTAATGTTGAAAAACCACTTCTCGCACTTGTGTTGGTGCAGGAAACCACTTTTGCAGCTGTATTAGTGTGGAAAAAACACTTTTCGCACTTGTGTTAGTGTTGAAAAACCACTTTTCGCACTTGTGTTGGTGCAGGAAACCACTTTTGCACTTGTATTAGTGTGGAAAAACCACTTTTCGCACTTGTGTTAGTGTTGAAAAACCACTTTTCGCACTTGTGTTGGTGCAGGAAACCACTTTTGCACTTGTATTAGTGTGGAAAAAACACTTTTCGCACTTGTGTTAGTGTTGAAAAACCACTTTTCGCACTTGTGTTAGTGTTGAAAAAGCACTTTTCGCACTTGTGTTGGTGCAGGAAACCACTTTTGCACTTGTATTAGTGTGGAAAAAACACTTTTTGCACTTGTGATAGTGTTGAAAAACCACTTTTCGCACTTGTGTTAGTGTTGAAAAACCACTTTTCGCACTTGTGTTGGTGCAGGAAACCACTTTTGCACTTGTATTAGTGTGCAAAAACACTTTTCGCACTTGTGTTAGTGTTGAAAACCACTTTTCGCACTTGTGTTAGTGTTGAAAAACCACTTTTCGCACTTGTGTTAGTGTTGAAAAACCACTTTTCGCACTTGTGTTAGTGTTGAAAAACCACTTTTTGCACTTGTGTTGGTGCAGGAAACCACTTCTGCACTTGTATTAGTGTGGAAAAAACACTTTTTTACACTTGTGATAGTGTTGAAAAACCACTTTTCGCACTTGTGTTAGTGTTGAAAAACCACTTTTCGCACTTGTGTTGGTGCAGGAAACCACTTTTGCACTTGTATTAGTGTGGAAAAAACACTTTTTGCACTTGTGATTGTGTTGAAAAACCACTTTTCGCACTTGTGTTAGTGTTGAAAAACCACTTTTCGCACTTGTGTTAGTGTTGAAAAACCACTTTTCGCACTTGTGTTGGTGCAGCAAACCACTTTTGCACTTGTATTATTGTGGAAAAAACACTTTTTGCACTTGCGATAGTGTTGAAAAACCACTTTTCGCACTTGTGTTAGTGTTGAAAAACCACTTTTCGCACTTGTGTTGGTGCAGGAAACCACTTTTGCACTTGTATTAGTGTGGAAAAAACACTTTTCGCACTTGTGTTAGTGTTGAAAAACCACTTTTCGCACTTGTGTTAGTGTTGAAAAACCACTTTTCGCACTTGTGTTAGTGTTGAAAAACCACTTTTCGCACTTGTGTTAGTGTTGAAAAACCACTTTTCGCACTTGTGTTAGTGTTGAAAAACCACTTTTCGCACTTGTGTTGGTGCAGGAAACCACTTTTACACTTGTATTAGTGTGGAAAAAACACTTTTTGCTCTTGTGATAGTGTTGAAAAACCACTTTTCGCACTTCTGTTAGTGTTTAAAAACCACTTTTCGCACTTGTGTTGGTGCAGGAAACCACTTTTGCACTTGTATTAGTGTGGAAAAACCACTTTTCGCACTTGTGTTAGTGTTGAAAAACCACTTTTCGCACTTGTGTTAGTGTTGAAAAACCACTTTTCGCACTTGTGTTGGTGCAGGAAACCACTTTTGCACTTGTATTAGTGTGGAAAAAACACTTTTTGCACTTGTGATAGTGTTGAAAAACCACTTTTCGCACTTGTGTTAGTGTTGAAAAACCACTTTTCGCACTTGTGTTGGTGCAGGAAACCACTTTTGCACCTGTATTAGTGTGGAAAAACACTTTTCGCACTTGTTTTAGTGTTGAAAAACCACTTTTCGCACTTGTGTTGGTGCAGGAAACCACTTTTGCACTTGTATTAGTGTGGAAAAACCACTTTTCGCACTTGTGTTAGTGTTGAAAAACCACTTTTCGCACTTGTTTTGGTGCAGGAAACCACTTTTGCACTTGTATTAGTGTGGAAAAAACACTTTTCGCACATGTGTTAGTGTTGAAAAACCACTTTTCGCACTTGTGTTAGTGTTGAAAAGGCACTTTTCGCACTTGTTTTGGTGCAGGAAACCACTTTTGCACTTGTATTAGTGTGGAAAAAACACTTTTTGCACTTGTGATAGTGTTGAAAAACCACTTTTCGCACTTGTGTTAGTGTTGAAAAACCACTTTTCGCACTTGTGTTAGTGTTGAAAAACCACTTTTCGCACTTGTGTTAGTGTTGAAAAACCACTTTTCGCACTTGTGTTAGTGTTAAAAAACCACTTTTTGCACTTGTGTTGGTGCAGGAAACCACTTTTGCACTTGTATTAGTGTGGAAAAAACACTTTTTGCACTTGTGATAGTGTTGAAAAACCACTTTTCGCAATATGTGTTAGTGTTGAAAAACCACTTTTCGCACTTGTGTTGGTGCAGGAAACCACTTTTGCACTTGTATTAGTGTGGAAAAACCACTTTTTGCACTTGTGTTAATGTTGAAAAACCACTTTTCGCACTTGTGTTAGTGTTGAAAAACCACTTTTCGCACTTGTGTTAGTGTTGAAAAACCACTTTTCGCACTTGTGTTAGTGTTGAAAAACCACTTTTCGCACTTGTGTTGGTGCAGGAAACCACTTTTGCACTTGTATTAGTGTGGATAAAACACTTCGCACTTGTGTTAGTGTTGAAAAACCACTTTTCGCACTTGTGTTAGTGTTGAAAAACCACTTTTCGCACTTGTGTTGGTGCAGGAAACCACTTTTGCACTTGTATTAGTGTGGAAAAAACACTTTTTGCACTTGTGATAGTGTTGAAAAACCACTTTTCGCACTTGTGTTAGTGTTGAAAAACCACTTTTCGCACTTGTGTTAGTGTTGAAAAACCACTTTTTGCACTTGTGTTAGTGTTGAAAAACCACTTTTCGCACTTGTGATGTTGCAGGAAACCACTTTTGCACTTGTATTAGTGTGGAAAAAACACTTTTTGCACTTGTGATTGGGTTGAAAAACCACTTTTCGCACTTGTGTTAGTGTTGAAAAACCACTTTTCGCACTTGTGTTGGTGCAGGAAACCACTTTTGCACTTGTATTAGTGTGGAAAAACCACTTTTTGCACTTGTGTTAGTGTTGAAAAACCACTTTTTGCACTTGTGTTAGTGTTGAAAAACCACTTTTCGCACTTGTGTTAGTGTTGAAAAACCACTTTTTGCACTTGTGTTAGTGTTGAAAAACCACTTTTCGCACTTGTGTTGGTGCAGCAAACCACTTTTGCACTTGTATTATTGTGGAAAAAACACTTTTTGCACTTGCGATAGTGTTGAAAAACCACTTTTCGCACTTGTGTTAGTGTTGAAAAACCACTTTTCGCACTTGTGTTGGTGCAGGAAACCACTTTTGCACTTGTATTAGTGTGGAAAAAACACTTTTCGCACTTGTGTTAGTGTTGAAAAACCACTTTTCGCACTTGTGTTAGTGTTGAAAAACCACTTTTCGCACTTGTGTTAGTGTTGTAAAAAACCACTTTTCGCACTTGTGTTAGTGTTGAAAAACCACTTTTCACACTTGTGTTAGTGTTGAAAAACCACTTTTCGCACTTGTGTTGGTGCAGGAAACCACTTTTGCACTTGTATTAGTGTGGAAAAAACACTTTTTGCTCTTGTGATAGTGTTGAAAAACCACTTTTCGCACTTCTGTTAGTGTTTAAAAACCACTTTTCGCACTTGTGTTGGTGCAGGAAACCACTTTTGCAGTTGTATTAGTGTGGAAAAACCACTTTTCGCACTTGTGTTAGTGTTGAAAAACCACTTTTCGCACTTGTGTTAGTGTTGAAAAACCACTTTTCGCACTTGTGTTGGTGCAGGAAACCACTTTTGCACTTGTATTAGTGTGGAAAAACCACTTTTTGCACTTGTGATAGTGTTGAAAAACCACTTTTCGCACTTGTGTTAGTGTTGAAAAACCACTTCTCGCACTTGTGTTGGTGCAGGAAACCACTTTTGCAGCTGTATTAGTGTGGAAAAAACACTTTTCGCACTTGTGTTAGTGTTGAAAAACCACTTTTCGCACTTGTGTTGGTGCAGGAAACCACTTTTGCACTTGTATTAGTGTGGAAAAACCACTTTTCGCACTTGTGTTAGTGTTGAAAAACCACTTTTCGCACTTGTGTTGGTGCAGGAAACCACTTTTGCACTTGTATTATTGTGGAAAAAACACTTTTCGCACTTGTGTTAGTGTTGAAAAACCACTTTTCGCACTTGTGTTAGTGTTGAAAAAGCACTTTTCGCACTTGTGTTGGTGCAGGAAACCACTTTTGCACTTGTATTAGTGTGGAAAAAACACTTTTTGCACTTGTGATAGTGTTGAAAAACCACTTTTCGCACTTGTGTTAGTGTTGAAAAACCACTTTTCGCACTTGTGTTGGTGCAGGAAACCACTTTTGCACTTGTATTAGTGTGGAAAAAACACTTTTCGCACTTGTGTTAGTGTTGAAAACCACTTTTCGCACTTGTGTTAGTGTTGAAAAACCACTTTTCGCACTTGTGTTAGTGTTGAAAAACCACTTTTCTCACTTGTGTTAGTGTTGAAAAACCACTTTTCGCACTTGTGTTGGTGCAGGAAACCACTTTTGCACTTGTATTAGTGTGGAAAAACCACTTTTCGCACTTGTGTTAGTGTTGAAAAACCACTTTTCGCACTTGTGTTAGTGTTGAAAAACCACTTTTCGCACTTGTGTTGGTGCAGGAAACCACTTCTGCACTTGTATTAGTGTGGAAAAAACACTTTTTACACTTGTGATAGTGTTGAAAAACCACTTTTCGCACTTGTGTTAGTGTTGAAAAACCACTTTTCGCACTTGTGTTGGTGCAGGAAACCACTTTTGCACTTGTATTAGTGTGGAAAAAACACTTTTCGCACTTGTGTTAGTGTTGAAAAACCACTTTTCGCACTTGTGTTGGTGCAGGAAACCACTTCTGCACTTGTATTAGTGTGGAAAAAACACTTTTTACACTTGTGATAGTGTTGAAAAACCACTTTTCGCACTTGTGTTAGTGTTGAAAAACCACTTTTCGCACTTGTGTTGGTGCAGGAAACCACTTTTGCACTTGTATTAGTGTGGAAAAAACACTTTTCGCACTTGTGTTAGTGTTGAAAAACCACTTTTCGCACTTGTGTTAGTGTTGAAAAACTACTTTTCGCACTTGTGTTGGTGCAGGAAACCACTTTTGCACTTGTATTAGTGTGGAAAAACCACTTTTTGCACTTGTGTTAGTGTTGAAAAACCACTTTTCGCACTTGTGTTAGTGTTGAAAAACCACTTTTCGCACTTGTGTTAATGTTGAAAAACCACTTTTCGCACTTGTGTTAGTGTTGAAAAACCACTTTTCGCACTTGCGTTGGTGCAGCAAACCACTTTTGCACTTGTATTATTGTGGAAAAAACACTTTTCGCACTTGTGTTAGTGTTGAAAAACCACTTTTCGCACTTGTGTTAGTGTTGAAAAACTACTTTTCGCACTTGTGTTGGTGCAGGAAACCACTTTTGCACTTGTATTAGTGTGGAAAAACCACTTTTTGCACTTGTGTTATTGTTGAAAAACCACTTTTCGCACTTGTGTTAGTGTTGAAAAACCACTTTTCGCACTTGTGTTAGTGTTGAAAAACCACTTTTCGCACTTGTGTTGGTGCAGGAAACCACTTTTGCACCTGTATTAGTGTGGAAAAAACACTTTTCGCACTTGTGTTAGTGTTGAAAAACCACTTTTCGCACTTGTGTTGGTGCAGGAAACCACTTTTGCACTTGTATTAGTGTGGAAAAACCACTTTTCGCACTTGTGTTAGTGTTGAAAACCCACTTTTCGCACTTGTGATGGTGCAGGAAACCACTTTTGCACTTGTATTAGTGTGGAAAAAACACTTTTCGCACTTGTGTTAGTGTTGAAAAACCACTTTTCGCACTTGTGTTAGTGCAGGAAACCACTTTTGCACTTGTATTAGTGTGGAAAAAACACTTTTCGCACTTGTGTTAGTGTTGAAAAACCACTTTTCGCACTTGTGTTGGTGCAGGAAACCACTTTTGCACTTGTATTAGTGTGGAAAAACCACTTTTTGCACTTGTGTTAGTGTTGAAAAAACACTTTTCGCACTTGTGTTAGTGTTGAAAAACCACTTTTCGCACTTGTGTTGGTGCAGGAAACCACTTTTGCACTTGTATTAGTGTGGAAAAACCGCTTTTCGCACTTGTGATAGTGTTGAAAAACCACTTTTCGCAATATGTGTTAGTGTTGCAAAACCACTTTTCGCACTTGTGTTGGTGCAGGAAACCACTTTTGCACTTGTATTAGTGTGGAAAAACCACTTTTTGCACTTGTGTTAATGTTGAAATAACCACTTTTCGCACTTGTGTTAGTGTTGAAAAACCACTTTTCGCACTTGTGTTAGTGTTGAAAAACCACCTCTCGCACTTGTGTTAGAGTTGAAAAACCACTTTTCGCACTTGTGTTGGTGCAGGAAACCACTTTTGCACTTGTATTAGTGTGGAAAAAACACTTCGCACTTGTGTTAGTGTTGAAAAACCACTTTTCGCACTTGTGTTAGTGTTGAAAAACCACTTTTCGCACTTGTGTTGGTGCAGGAAACCACTTTTGCACTTGTATTAGTGTGGAAAAAACACTTTTTGCACTTGTGATAGTGTTGAAAAACCACTTTTCGCACTTGTGTTAGTGTTGAAAAACCACTTTTCGCACTTGTGTTAGTGTTGAAAAACCACTTTTTGCACTTGTGTTAGTGTTGAAAAACCACTTTTCGCACTTGTGATGGTGCAGGAAACCACTTTTGCACTTGTATTAGTGTGGAAAAAACACTTTTTGCACTTGTGATTGTGTTGAAAAACCACTTTTGGCACTTGTGTTAGTGTTGAAAAACTACTTTTCGCACTTGTGTTGGTGCAGGAAACCACTTTTGCACTTGTATTAGTGTGGAAAAACCACTTTTTGCACTTGTGTTAGTGTTGAAAAACCACTTTTCGAACTTGTGTTAGTGTTGAAAAACCACTTTTCGCACTTGTGTTAGTGTTGAAAAACCACTTTTTGCACTTGTGTTAGTGTTGAAAAACCACTTTTCGCACTTGTGTTGTTGCAGCAAACCACTTTTGCACTTGTATTATTGTGGAAAAAACACTTTTTGCACTTGCGATAGTGTTGAAAAACCACTTTTCGCACTTGTGTTAGTGTTGAAAAACCACTTTTCGCACTTGTGTTGGTGCAGGAAACCACTTTTGCACTTGTATTAGTGTGGAAAAAACACTTTTTGCACTTGCGATAGTGTTGAAAAACCACTTTTCGCACTTGTGTTAGTGTTGAAAAACCACTTTTTGCACTTGTGTTAGTGCAGGAAACCACTTTTGCACTTGTATTAGTGTGGAAAAAACACTTTTTGCTCTTGTGATAGTGTTGAAAAACCACTTTTCGCACTTCTGTTAGTGTTTAAAAACCACTTTTCGCACTTGTGTTGGTGCAGGAAACCACTTTTGCACTTGTATTAGTGTGGAAAAACCACTTTTCGCACTTGTGTTATTGTTGAAAAACCACTTTTTGCACTTGTGTTAGTGTTGAAAAACCACTTTTCGCACTTGTGTTGGTGCAGGAAACCACTTTTGCACTTGTATTAGTGTGGAAAAAACACTTTTTGCACTTGTGATAGTGTTGAAAAACCACTTTTCGCACTTGTGTTAATGTTGAAAAACCACTTCTCGCACTTGTGTTGGTGCAGGAAACCACTTTTGCAGCTGTATTAGTGTGGAAAAAACACTTTTCGCACTTGTGTTAGTGTTGAAAAACCACTTTTCGCACTTGTGTTGGTGCAGGAAACCACTTTTGCACTTGTATTAGTGTGGAAAAACCACTTTTCGCACTTGTGTTAGTGTTGAAAAACCACTTTTCGCACTTGTGTTGGTGCAGGAAACCACTTTTGCACTTGTATTAGTGTGGAAAAAACACTTTTCGCACTTGTGTTAGTGTTGAAAAACCACTTTTCGCACTTGTGTTAGTGTTGAAAAAGCACTTTTCGCACTTGTGTTGGTGCAGGAAACCACTTTTGCACTTGTATTAGTGTGGAAAAAACACTTTTTGCACTTGTGATAGTGTTGAAAAACCACTTTTCGCACTTGTGTTAGTGTTGAAAAACCACTTTTCGCACTTGTGTTGGTGCAGGAAACCAGTTTTGCACTTGTATTAGTGTGCAAAAACACTTTTCGCACTTGTGTTAGTGTTGAAAACCACTTTTCGCACTTGTGTTAGTGTTGAAAAACCACTTTTCGCACTTGTGTTAGTGTTGAAAAACCACTTTTCGCACTTGTGTTAGTGTTGAAAAACCACTTTTTGCACTTGTGTTGGTGCAGGAAACCACTTCTGCACTTGTATTAGTGTGGAAAAAACACTTTTTACACTTGTGATAGTGTTGAAAAACCACTTTTCGCACTTGTGTTAGTGTTGAAAAACCACTTTTCGCACTTGTGTTGGTGCAGGAAACCACTTTTGCACTTGTATTAGTGTGGAAAAAACACTTTTTGCACTTGTGATTGTGTTGAAAAACCACTTTTCGCACTTGTGTTAGTGTTGAAAAACCACTTTTCGCACTTGTGTTAGTGTTGAAAAACCACTTTTCGCACTTGTGTTGGTGCAGCAAACCACTTTTGCACTTGTATTATTGTGGAAAAAACACTTTTTGCACTTGCGATAGTGTTGAAAAACCACTTTTCGCACTTGTGTTAGTGTTGAAAAACCACTTTTCGCACTTGTGTTGGTGCAGGAAACCACTTTTGCACTTGTATTAGTGTGGAAAAAACACTTTTCGCACTTGTGTTAGTGTTGAAAAACCACTTTTCGCACTTGTGTTAGTGTTGAAAAACCACTTTTCGCACTTGTGTTAGTGTTGAAAAACCACTTTTCGCACTTGTGTTAGTGTTGAAAAACCACTTTTCGCACTTGTGTTAGTGTTGAAAAACCACTTTTCGCACTTGTGTTGGTGCAGGAAACCACTTTTGCACTTGTATTAGTGTGGAAAAAACACTTTTTGCTCTTGTGATAGTGTTGAAAAACCACTTTTCGCACTTCTGTTAGTGTTTAAAAACCACTTTTCGCACTTGTGTTGGTGCAGGAAACCACTTTTGCACTTGTATTAGTGTGGAAAAACCACTTTTCGCACTTGTGTTAGTGTTGAAAAACCACTTTTCGCACTTGTGTTAGTGTTGAAAAACCACTTTTCGCACTTGTGTTGGTGCAGGAAACCACTTTTGCACTTGTATTAGTGTGGAAAAAACACTTTTTGCACTTGTGATAGTGTTGAAAAACCACTTTTCGCACTTGTGTTAGTGTTGAAAAACCACTTTTCGCACTTGTGTTGGTGCAGGAAACCACTTTTGCACCTGTATTAGTGTGGAAAAACACTTTTCGCACTTGTTTTAGTGTTGAAAAACCACTTTTCGCACTTGTGTTGGTGCAGGAAACCACTTTTGCACTTGTATTAGTGTGGAAAAACCACTTTTCGCACTTGTGTTAGTGTTGAAAAACCACTTTTCGCACTTGTTTTGGTGCAGGAAACCACTTTTGCACTTGTATTAGTGTGGAAAAAACACTTTTCGCACATGTGTTAGTGTTGAAAAACCACTTTTCGCACTTGTGTTAGTGTTGAAAAAGCACTTTTCGCACTTGTTTTGGTGCAGGAAACCACTTTTGCACTTGTATTAGTGTGGAAAAAACACTTTTTGCACTTGTGATAGTGTTGAAAAACCACTTTTCGCACTTGTGTTAGTGTTGAAAAACCACTTTTCGCACTTGTGTTAGTGTTGAAAAACCACTTTTCGCACTTGTGTTGGTGCAGGAAACCACTTTTGCACTTGTATTGGTGTGGGAAAAACACTTTTCGCACTTGTGCTAGTGCTGAAAAACCACTTTTCGCACTTGTGTTAGTGTTGAAAAACCACTTTTCGCACTTGTGTTAGTGTTGAAAAACCACTTTTCGCACTTGTGTTAGTGTTGAAAAACCACTTTTCGCACTTGTGTTAGTGTTAAAAAACCACTTTTTGCACTTGTGTTGGTGCAGGAAACCACTTTTGCACTTGTATTAGTGTGGAAAAAACACTTTTTGCACTTGTGATAGTGTTGAAAAACCACTTTTCGCAATATGTGTTAGTGTTGAAAAACCACTTTTCGCACTTGTGTTGGTGCAGGAAACCACTTTTGCACTTGTATTAGTGTGGAAAAACCACTTTTTGCACTTGTGTTAATGTTGAAAAACCACTTTTCGCACTTGTGTTAGTGTTGAAAAACCACTTTTCGCACTTGTGTTAGTGTTGAAAAACCACTTTTCGCACTTGTGTTAGTGTTGAAAAACCACTTTTCGCACTTGTGTTGGTGCAGGAAACCACTTTTGCACTTGTATTAGTGTGGATAAAACACTTCGCACTTGTGTTAGTGTTGAAAAACCACTTTTCGCACTTGTGTTAGTGTTGAAAAACCACTTTTCGCACTTGTGTTGGTGCAGGAAACCACTTTTGCACTTGTATTAGTGTGGAAAAAACACTTTTTGCACTTGTGATAGTGTTGAAAAACCACTTTTCGCACTTGTGTTAGTGTTGAAAAACCACTTTTCGCACTTGTGTTAGTGTTGAAAAACCACTTTTCGCACTTGTGTTAGTGTTGAAAAACCACTTTTCGCACTTGTGATGGTGCAGGAAACCACTTTTGCACTTGTATTAGTGTGGAAAAAACACTTTTTGCACTTGTGATTGTGTTGAAAAACCACTTTTCGCACTTGTGTTAGTGTTGAAAAACTACTTTTCGCACTTGTGTTGGTGCAGGAAACCACTTTTGCACTTGTATTAGTGTGGAAAAACCACTTTTTGCACTTGTGTTAGTGTTGAAAAACCACTTTTCGAACTTGTGTTAGTGTTGAAAAAACCACTTTTCGCACTTGTGTTAGTGTTGAAAAACCACTTTTTGCACTTGTGTTAGTGTTGAAAAACCACTTTTCGCACTTGTGTTGTTGCAGCAAACCACTTTTGCACTTGTATTATTGTGGAAAAAACACTTTTTGCACTTGCGATAGTGTTGAAAAACCACTTTTCGCACTTGTGTTAGTGTTGAAAAACCACTTTTCGCACTTGTGTTGGTGCAGGAAACCACTTTTGCACTTGTATTAGTGTGGAAAAAACACTTTTTGCACTTGCGATAGTGTTGAAAAACCACTTTTCGCACTTGTGTTAGTGTTGAAAAACCACTTTTTGCACTTGTGTTAGTGCAGGAAACCACTTTTGCACTTGTATTAGTGTGGAAAAAACACTTTTTGCTCTTGTGATAGTGTTGAAAAACCACTTTTCGCACTTCTGTTAGTGTTTAAAAACCACTTTTCGCACTTGTGTTGGTGCAGGAAACCACTTTTGCACTTGTATTAGTGTGGAAAAACCACTTTTCGCACTTGTGTTATTGTTGAAAAACCACTTTTTGCACTTGTGTTAGTGTTGAAAAACCACTTTTCGCACTTGTGTTGGTGCAGGAAACCACTTTTGCACTTGTATTAGTGTGGAAAAAACACTTTTTGCACTTGTGATAGTGTTGAAAAACCACTTTTCGCACTTGTGTTAATGTTGAAAAACCACTTCTCGCACTTGTGTTGGTGCAGGAAACCACTTTTGCAGCTGTATTAGTGTGGAAAAAACACTTTTCGCACTTGTGTTAGTGTTGAAAAACCACTTTTCGCACTTGTGTTGGTGCAGGAAACCACTTTTGCACTTGTATTAGTGTGGAAAAACCACTTTTCGCACTTGTGTTAGTGTTGAAAAACCACTTTTCGCACTTGTGTTGGTGCAGGAAACCACTTTTGCACTTGTATTAGTGTGGAAAAAACACTTTTCGCACTTGTGTTAGTGTTGAAAAACCACTTTTCGCACTTGTGTTAGTGTTGAAAAAGCACTTTTCGCACTTGTGTTGGTGCAGGAAACCACTTTTGCACTTGTATTAGTGTGGAAAAAACACTTTTTGCACTTGTGATAGTGTTGAAAAACCACTTTTCGCACTTGTGTTAGTGTTGAAAAACCACTTTTCGCACTTGTGTTGGTGCAGGAAACCACTTTTGCACTTGTATTAGTGTGCAAAAACACTTTTCGCACTTGTGTTAGTGTTGAAAACCACTTTTCGCACTTGTGTTGGTGTTGAAAAACCACTTTTCGCACTTGTGTTAGTGTTGAAAAACCACTTTTCGCACTTGTGTTAGTGTTGAAAAACCACTTTTTGCACTTGTGTTGGTGCAGGAAACCACTTCTGCACTTGTATTAGTGTGGAAAAAACACTTTTTACACTTGTGATAGTGTTGAAAAACCACTTTTCGCACTTGTGTTAGTGTTGAAAAACCACTTTTCGCACTTGTGTTGGTGCAGGAAACCACTTTTGCACTTGTATTAGTGTGGAAAAAACACTTTTTGCACTTGTGATTGTGTTGAAAAACCACTTTTCGCACTTGTGTTAGTGTTGAAAAACCACTTTTCGCACTTGTGTTAGTGTTGAAAAACCACTTTTCGCACTTGTGTTGGTGCAGCAAACCACTTTTGCACTTGTATTATTGTGGAAAAAACACTTTTTGCACTTGCGATAGTGTTGAAAAACCACTTTTCGCACTTGTGTTAGTGTTGAAAAACCACTTTTCGCACTTGTGTTGGTGCAGGAAACCACTTTTGCACTTGTATTAGTGTGGAAAAAACACTTTTCGCACTTGTGTTAGTGTTGAAAAACCACTTTTCGCACTTGTGTTAGTGTTGAAAAACCACTTTTCGCACTTGTGTTAGTGTTGAAAAACCACTTTTCGCACTTGTGTTAGTGTTGAAAAACCACTTTTCGCACTTGTGTTAGTGTTGAAAAACCACTTTTCGCACTTGTGTTGGTGCAGGAAACCACTTTTGCACTTGTATTAGTGTGGAAAAAACACTTTTTGCTCTTGTGATAGTGTTGAAAAACCACTTTTCGCACTTCTGTTAGTGTTTAAAAACCACTTTTCGCACTTGTGTTGGTGCAGGAAACCACTTTTGCACTTGTATTAGTGTGGAAAAACCACTTTTCGCACTTGTGTTAGTGTTGAAAAACCACTTTTCGCACTTGTGTTAGTGTTGAAAAACCACTTTTCGCACTTGTGTTGGTGCAGGAAACCACTTTTGCACTTGTATTAGTGTGGAAAAAACACTTTTTGCACTTGTGATAGTGTTGAAAAACCACTTTTCGCACTTGTGTTAGTGTTGAAAAACCACTTTTCGCACTTGTGTTGGTGCAGGAAACCACTTTTGCACCTGTATTAGTGTGGAAAAACACTTTTCGCACTTGTTTTAGTGTTGAAAAACCACTTTTCGCACTTGTGTTGGTGCAGGAAACCACTTTTGCACTTGTATTAGTGTGGAAAAACCACTTTTCGCACTTGTGTTAGTGTTGAAAAACCACTTTTCGCACTTGTTTTGGTGCAGGAAACCACTTTTGCACTTGTATTAGTGTGGAAAAAACACTTTTCGCACATGTGTTAGTGTTGAAAAACCACTTTTCGCACTTGTGTTAGTGTTGAAAAAGCACTTTTCGCACTTGTTTTGGTGCAGGAAACCACTTTTGCACTTGTATTAGTGTGGAAAAAACACTTTTTGCACTTGTGATAGTGTTGAAAAACCACTTTTCGCACTTGTGTTAGTGTTGAAAAACCACTTTTCGCACTTGTGTTAGTGTTGAAAAACCACTTTTCGCACTTGTGTTGGTGCAGGAAACCACTTTTGCACTTGTATTGGTGTGGGAAAAACACTTTTCGCACTTGTGCTAGTGCTGAAAAACCACTTTTCGCACTTGTGTTAGTGTTGAAAAACCACTTTTCGCACTTGTGTTAGTGTTGAAAAACCACTTTTCGCACTTGTGTTAGTGTTGAAAAACCACTTTTCGCACTTGTGTTAGTGTTAAAAAACCACTTTTTGCACTTGTGTTGGTGCAGGAAACCACTTTTGCACTTGTATTAGTGTGGAAAAAACACTTTTTGCACTTGTGATAGTGTTGAAAAACCACTTTTCGCAATATGTGTTAGTGTTGAAAAACCACTTTTCGCACTTGTGTTGGTGCAGGAAACCACTTTTGCACTTGTATTAGTGTGGAAAAACCACTTTTTGCACTTGTGTTAATGTTGAAAAACCACTTTTCGCACTTGTGTTAGTGTTGAAAAACCACTTTTCGCACTTGTGTTAGTGTTGAAAAACCACTTTTCGCACTTGTGTTAGTGTTGAAAAACCACTTTTCGCACTTGTGTTGGTGCAGGAAACCACTTTTGCACTTGTATTAGTGTGGATAAAACACTTCGCACTTGTGTTAGTGTTGAAAAACCACTTTTCGCACTTGTGTTAGTGTTGAAAAACCACTTTTCGCACTTGTGTTGGTGCAGGAAACCACTTTTGCACTTGTATTAGTGTGGAAAAAACACTTTTTGCACTTGTGATAGTGTTGAAAAACCACTTTTCGCACTTGTGTTAGTGTTGAAAAACCACTTTTCGCACTTGTGTTAGTGTTGAAAAACCACTTTTTGCACTTGTGTTAGTGTTGAAAAACCACTTTTCGCACTTGTGATGTTGCAGGAAACCACTTTTGCACTTGTATTAGTGTGGAAAAAACACTTTTTGCACTTGTGATTGGGTTGAAAAACCACTTTTCGCACTTGTGTTAGTGTTGAAAAACCACTTTTCGCACTTGTGTTGGTGCAGGAAACCACTTTTGCACTTGTATTAGTGTGGAAAAACCACTTTTTGCACTTGTGTTAGTGTTGAAAAACCACTTTTTGCACTTGTGTTAGTGTTGAAAAACCACTTTTCGCACTTGTGTTAGTGTTGAAAAACCACTTTTTGCACTTGTGTTAGTGTTGAAAAACCACTTTTCGCACTTGTGTTGGTGCAGCAAACCACTTTTGCACTTGTATTATTGTGGAAAAAACACTTTTTGCACTTGCGATAGTGTTGAAAAACCACTTTTCGCACTTGTGTTAGTGTTGAAAAACCACTTTTCGCACTTGTGTTGGTGCAGGAAACCACTTTTGCACTTGTATTAGTGTGGAAAAAACACTTTTCGCACTTGTGTTAGTGTTGAAAAACCACTTTTCGCACTTGTGTTAGTGTTGAAAAACCACTTTTCGCACTTGTGTTAGTGTTGTAAAAAACCACTTTTCGCACTTGTGTTAGTGTTGAAAAACCACTTTTCACACTTGTGTTAGTGTTGAAAAACCACTTTTCGCACTTGTGTTGGTGCAGGAAACCACTTTTGCACTTGTATTAGTGTGGAAAAAACACTTTTTGCTCTTGTGATAGTGTTGAAAAACCACTTTTCGCACTTCTGTTAGTGTTTAAAAACCACTTTTCGCACTTGTGTTGGTGCAGGAAACCACTTTTGCAGTTGTATTAGTGTGGAAAAACCACTTTTCGCACTTGTGTTAGTGTTGAAAAACCACTTTTCGCACTTGTGTTAGTGTTGAAAAACCACTTTTCGCACTTGTGTTGGTGCAGGAAACCACTTTTGCACTTGTATTAGTGTGGAAAAAACACTTTTTGCACTTGTGATAGTGTTGAAAAACCACTTTTCGCACTTGTGTTAGTGTTGAAAAACCACTTCTCGCACTTGTGTTGGTGCAGGAAACCACTTTTGCAGCTGTATTAGTGTGGAAAAAACACTTTTCGCACTTGTGTTAGTGTTGAAAAACCACTTTTCGCACTTGTGTTGGTGCAGGAAACCACTTTTGCACTTGTATTAGTGTGGAAAAACCACTTTTCGCACTTGTGTTAGTGTTGAAAACCACTTTTCGCACTTGTGTTGGTGCAGGAAACCACTTTTGCACTTGTATTAGTGTGGAAAAAACACTTTTCGCACTTGTGTTAGTGTTGAAAAACCACTTTTCGCACTTGTGTTAGTGTTGAAAAAGCACTTTTCGCACTTGTGTTGGTGCAGGAAACCACTTTTGCACTTGTATTAGTGTGGAAAAAACACTTTTTGCACTTGTGATAGTGTTGAAAAACCACTTTTCGCACTTGTGTTAGTGTTGAAAAACCACTTTTCGCACTTGTGTTGGTGCAGGAAACCACTTTTGCACTTGTATTAGTGTGGAAAAAACACTTTTCGCACTTGTGTTAGTGTTGAAAACCACTTTTCGCACTTGTGTTAGTGTTGAAAAACCACTTTTCGCACTTGTGTTAGTGTTGAAAAACCACTTTTCTCACTTGTGTTAGTGTTGAAAAACCACTTTTCGCACTTGTGTTGGTGCAGGAAACCACTTTTGCACTTGTATTAGTGTGGAAAAACCACTTTTCGCACTTGTGTTAGTGTTGAAAAACCACTTTTCGCACTTGTGTTAGTGTTGAAAAACCACTTTTCGCACTTGTGTTGGTGCAGGAAACCACTTCTGCACTTGTATTAGTGTGGAAAAAACACTTTTTACACTTGTGATAGTGTTGAAAAACCACTTTTCGCACTTGTGTTAGTGTTGAAAAACCACTTTTCGCACTTGTGTTGGTGCAGGAAACCACTTTTGCACTTGTATTAGTGTGGAAAAAACACTTTTTGCACTTGTGTTAGTGTTGAAAAACCACTTTTCGCACTTGTGTTAGTGTTGAAAAACCACTTTTCGCACTTGTGTTAGTGTTGAAAAACCACTTTTCGCACTTGTGTTAGTGTTGAAAAACCACTTTTCGCACTTGTGTTGGTGCAGGAAACCACTTTTGCACTTGTATTAGTGTGGAAAAAACACTTCGCACTTGTGTTAGTGTTGAAAAACCACTTTTCGCACTTGTGTTAGTGTTGAAAAACCACTTTTCGCACTTGTGTTGGTGCAGGAAACCACTTTTGCACTTGTATTAGTGTGGAAAAAACACTTTTTGCACTTGTGATAGTGTTGAAAAACCACTTTTCGCACTTGTGTTAGTGTTGAAAAACCACTTTTCGCACTTGTGTAAGTGTTGAAAAACCACTTTTCGCACTTGTGTTAGTGTTGAAAAACCACTTTTCGCACTTGTGATGGTGCAGGAAACCACTTTTGCACTTGTATTAGTGTGGAAAAAACACTTTTTGCACTTGTGATTGTGTTGAAAAACCACTTTTCGCACTTGTGTTAGTGTTGAAAAACCACTTTTCGCACTTGTGTTGGTGCAGGAAACCACTTTTGCACTTGTATTAGTGTGGAAAAACCACTTTTCGCACTTGTGTTAGTGTTGAAAAACCACGTTTCGCACTTGTGTTAGTGTTGAAAAACCACTTTTCGCACTTGTGTTGGTGCAGGAAACCACTTCTGCACTTGTATTAGTGTGGAAAAAACACTTTTTACACTTGTGATAGTGTTGAAAAACCACTTTTCGCACTTGTGTTAGTGTTGAAAAACCACTTTTCGCACTTGTGTTGGTGCAGGAAACCACTTTTGCACTTGTATTAGTGTGGAAAAAACACTTTTTGCACTTGTGATTGTGTTGAAAAACCACTTTTCGCACTTGTGTTAGTGTTGAAAAACCACTTTTCGCACTTGTGTTGGTGCAGGAAACCACTTTTGCACTTGTATTATTGTGGAAAAAACACTTTTCGCACTTGTGTTAGTGTTGAAAAACCACTTTTCGCACTTGTGTTAGTGTTGAAAAACTACTTTTTGCACTTGTGTTGGTGCAGGAAACCACTTTTGCACTTGTATTAGTGTGGAAAAACCACTTTTTGCACTTGTGTTAATGTTGAAAAACCACTTTTCGCACTTGTGTTAGTGTTGAAAAACCACTTTTCGCACTTGTGTTGGTGCAGCAAACCACTTTTGCACTTGTATTATTGTGGAAAAAACACTTTTTGCACTTGCGATAGTGTTGAAAAACCACTTTTCGCACTTGTGTTAGTGTTGAAAAACCACTTTTCGCACTTGTGTTGGTGCAGGAAACCACTTTTGCACTTGTATTAGTGTGGAAAAAACACTTTTCGCACTTGTGTTAGTGTTGAAAAACCACTTTTCGCACTTGTGTTAGTGTTGAAAAACCACTTTTCGCACTTGTGTTTGTGTTGAAAAACCACTTTTCGCACTTGTGTTAGTGTTGAAAAACCACTTTTCGCACTTGTGTTAGTGTTGAAAAACCACTTTTCGCACTTGTGTTGGTGCAGGAAACCACTTTTGCACTTGTATTAGTGTGGAAAAAACACTTTTTGCTCTTGTGATAGTGTTGAAAAAACACTTTTCGCACTTCTGTTAGTGTTTAAAAACCACTTTTCGCACTTGTGTTGGTGCAGGAAACCACTTTTGCACTTGTATTAGTGAGGAAAAACCACTTTTCGCACTTGTGTTAGTGTTGAAAAACCACTTTTCGCACTTGTGTTAGTGTTGAAAAACCACTTTTCGCACTTGTGTTGGTGCAGGAAACCACTTTTGCACTTGTATTAGTGTGGCAAAAACACTTTTTGAACTTGTGATAGTGTTGAAAAACCACTTTTCGCACTTGTGTTAGTGTTGAAAAACCACTTTTCGCACTTGTGTTGGTGCAGGAAACCACTTTTGCACTTGTATTAGTGTGGAAAAACCACTTTTCGCACTTGTGTTAGTGTTGAAAAAGCACTTTTCGCACTTGTGTTGGTGCAGGAAACCACTTTTGCACTTGTATTAGTGTGGAAAAAACACTTTTTGCACTTGTGATAGTGTTGAAAAACAACTTTTCGCACTTGTGTTAGTGTTGAAAAACCACTTTTCGCACTTGTGTTGGTGCAGGAAACCACTTTTGCACTTGTATTAGTGTGGAAAAAACACTTTTCGCACTTGTGCTAGTGTTGAAAAACCACTTTTCGCACTTGTGTTAGTGTTGAAAAACCACTTTTCGCACTTGTGTTAGTGTTGAAAAACCACTTTTCGCACTTGTGTTAGTGTTGAAAAACCACTTTTCGCACTTGTGTTAGTGTTAAAAAACCACTTTTTGCACTTGTGTTGGTGCAGGAAACCACTTTTGCACTTGTATTATTGTGGAAAAAACACTTTTTGCAATTGTGATAGTGTTGAAAAACCACTTTTCGCAATATGTGTTAGTGTTGAAAAACCACTTTTCGCACTTGTGTTGGTGCAGGAAACCACTTTTGCACTTGTATTAGTGTGGAAAAACCACTTTTTGCACTTGTGTTAATGTTGAAAAACCACTTTTCGCACTTGTGTTAGTGTTGAAAAACCACTTTTCGCACTTGTGTTAGTGTTGAAAAACCACTTTTCGCACTTGTGTTAGTGTTGAAAAACCACTTTTCGCACTTGTGTTGGTGCAGGAAACCACTTTTGCACTTGTATTAGTGTGGAAAAAACACTTCGCACTTGTGTTAGTGTTGAAAAAACACTTTTCGCACTTGTGTTAGTGTTGAAAAACCACTTTTCGCACTTGTGTTGGTGCAGGAAACCACTTTTGCACTTGTATTAGTGTGGAAAAAACACTTTTTGCACTTGTGATAGTGTTGAAAAACCACTTTTCGCACTTGTGTTAGTGTTGAAAAACCACTTTTCGCACTTGTGTTAGTGTTGAAAAACCACTTTTCGCACTTGTGTTAGGGTTGAAAAACCACTTTTCGCACTTGTGATGGTGCAGGAAACCACTTTTGCACTTGTATTAGTGTGGAAAAAACACTTTTTGCACTTGTGATTGTGTTGAAAAACCACTTTTTGCACTTGTGTTAGTGTTGAAAAACCACTTTTCGCACTTGTGTTGGTGCAGGAAACCACTTTTGCACTTGTATTAGTGTGGAAAAACCACTTTTTGCACTTGTGTTAGTGTTGAAAAACCACTTTTCGCACTTGTGTTAGTGTTGAAAAACCACTTTTCGCACTTGTGTTAGTGTTGAAAAACCACTTTTCGCACTTGTGTTAGTGTTGAAAAACCACTTTTCGCACTTGTGTTGGTGCAGCAAACCACTTTTGCACTTGTATTATTGTGGAAAAAACACTTTTTGCACTTGCGATAGTGTTGAAAAACCACTTTTCGCACTTGTGTTAGTGTTGAAAAACCACTTTTCGCACTTGTGTTGGTGCAGGAAACCACTTTTGCACTTGTATTAGTGTGGAAAAAACACTTTTCGCACTTGTGTTAGTGTTGAAAAACCACTTTTCGCACTTGTGTTAGTGTTGAAAAACCACTTTTCGCACTTGTGTTAGTGTTGAAAAACCACTTTTCGCACTTGTGTTAGTGTTGAAAAACCACTTTTCGCACTTGTGTTGGTGCAGGAAACCACTTTTGCACTTGTATTAGTGTGGAAAAAACACTTTTTGCTCTTGTGATAGTGTTGAAAAACCACTTTTCGCACTTCTGTTAGTGTTTAAAAACCACTTTTCGCACTTGTGTTGGTGCAGGAAACCACTTTTGCACTTGTATTAGTGTGGAAAAACCACTTTTCGCACTTGTGTTAGTGTTGAAAAACCACTTTTCGCACTTGTGTTAGTGTTGAAAAACCACTTTTCGCACTTGTGTTGGTGCAGGAAACCACTTTTGCACTTGTATTAGTGTGGAAAAAACACTTTTTGCACTTGTGATAGTGTTGAAAAACCACTTTTCGCACTTGTGTTAGTGTTGAAAAACCACTTCTCGCACTTGTGTTGGTGCAGGAAACCACTTTTGCACCTGTATTAGTGTGGAAAAAACACTTTTCGCACTTGTGTTAGTGTTGAAAAACCACTTTTCGCACTTGTGTTGGTGCAGGAAACCACTTTTGCACTTGTATTAGTGTGGAAAAACCACTTTTCGCACTTGTGTTAGTGTTGAAAAACCACTTTTCGCACTTGTGTTGGTGCAGGAAACCACTTTTGCACTTGTATTAGTGTGGAAAAAACACTTTTCGCACTTGTGTTAGTGTTGAAAAACCACTTTTCGCACTTGTGTTAGTGCAGGAAACCACTTTTGCACTTGTATTAGTGTGGAAAAAACACTTTTCGCACTTGTGTTAGTGTTGAAAAACCACTTTTCGCACTTGTGTTGGTGCAGGAAACCACTTTTGCACTTGTATTAGTGTGGAAAAACCGCTTTTTGCACTTGTGATAGTGTTGAAAAACCACTTTTCGCAATATTAGTGTGGAAATTAGTGTGGAAATTAGTGTTGCAAAACCACTTTTCGCACTTGTGTTGGTGCAGGAAACCACTTTTGCACTTGTATTAGTGTGGAAAAACCACTTTTTGCACTTGTGTTAATGTTGAAATAACCACTTTTCGCACTTGTGTTAGTGTTGAAAAACCACTTTTCGCACTTGTGTTAGTGTTGAAAAACCACTTCTCGCACTTGTGTTAGAGTTGAAAAACCACTTTTCGCACTTGTGTTGGTGCAGGAAACCACTTTTGCACTTGTGTTAGGGTTGAAAAACCACTTTTCGCACTTGTGATGGTGCAGGAAACCACTTTTGCACTTGTATTAGTGTGGAAAAAACACTTTTTGCACTTGTGATTGTGTTGAAAAACCACTTTTTGCACTTGTGTTAGTGTTGAAAAACCACTTTTCGCACTTGTGTTGGTGCAGGAAACCACTTTTGCACTTGTATTAGTGTGGAAAAACCACTTTTTGCACTTGTGTTAGTGTTGAAAAACCACTTTTCGCACTTGTGTTAGTGTTGAAAAACCACTTTTCGCACTCGTGTTAGTGTTGAAAAACCACTTTTCGCACTTGTGTTAGTGTTGAAAAACCACTTTTCGCACTTGTGTTGGTGCAGCAAACCACTTTTGCACTTGTATTATTGTGGAAAAAACACTTTTTGCACTTGCGATAGTGTTGAAAAACCACTTTTCGCACTTGTGTTAGTGTTGAAAAACCACTTTTCGCACTTGTGTTGGTGCAGGAAACCACTTTTGCACTTGTATTAGTGTGGAAAAAACACTTTTTGCACTTGTGATTGTGTTGAAAAACCACTTTTCGCACTTGTGTTAGTGTTGAAAAACCACTTTTCGCACTTGTGTTGGTGCAGGAAACCACTTTTGCACTTGTATTATTGTGGAAAAAACACTTTTCGCACTTGTGTTAGTGTTGAAAAACCACTTTTCGCACTTGTGTTAGTGTTGAAAAACTACTTTTTGCACTTGTGTTGGTGCAGGAAACCACTTTTGCACTTGTATTAGTGTGGAAAAACCACTTTTTGCACTTGTGTTAATGTTGAAAAACCACTTTTCGCACTTGTGTTAGTGTTGAAAAACCACTTTTCGCACTTGTGTTGGTGCAGCAAACCACTTTTGCACTTGTATTATTGTGGAAAAAACACTTTTTGCACTTGCGATAGTGTTGAAAAACCACTTTTCGCACTTGTGTTAGTGTTGAAAAACCACTTTTCGCACTTGTGTTGGTGCAGGAAACCACTTTTGCACTTGTATTAGTGTGGAAAAAACACTTTTCGCACTTGTGTTAGTGTTGAAAAACCACTTTTCGCACTTGTGTTAGTGTTGAAAAACCACTTTTCGCACTTGTGTTTGTGTTGAAAAACCACTTTTCGCACTTGTGTTAGTGTTGAAAAACCACTTTTCGCACTTGTGTTAGTGTTGAAAAACCACTTTTCGCACTTGTGTTGGTGCAGGAAACCACTTTTGCACTTGTATTAGTGTGGAAAAAACACTTTTTGCTCTTGTGATAGTGTTGAAAAAACACTTTTCGCACTTCTGTTAGTGTTTAAAAACCACTTTTCGCACTTGTGTTGGTGCAGGAAACCACTTTTGCACTTGTATTAGTGAGGAAAAACCACTTTTCGCACTTGTGTTAGTGTTGAAAAACCACTTTTCGCACTTGTGTTAGTGTTGAAAAACCACTTTTCGCACTTGTGTTGGTGCAGGAAACCACTTTTGCACTTGTATTAGTGTGGCAAAAACACTTTTTGAACTTGTGATAGTGTTGAAAAACCACTTTTCGCACTTGTGTTAGTGTTGAAAAACCACTTTTCGCACTTGTGTTGGTGCAGGAAACCACTTTTGCACTTGTATTAGTGTGGAAAAACCACTTTTCGCACTTGTGTTAGTGTTGAAAAAGCACTTTTCGCACTTGTGTTGGTGCAGGAAACCACTTTTGCACTTGTATTAGTGTGGAAAAAACACTTTTTGCACTTGTGATAGTGTTGAAAAACAACTTTTCGCACTTGTGTTAGTGTTGAAAAACCACTTTTCGCACTTGTGTTGGTGCAGGAAACCACTTTTGCACTTGTATTAGTGTGGAAAAAACACTTTTCGCACTTGTGCTAGTGTTGAAAAACCACTTTTCGCACTTGTGTTAGTGTTGAAAAACCACTTTTCGCACTTGTGTTAGTGTTGAAAAACCACTTTTCGCACTTGTGTTAGTGTTGAAAAACCACTTTTCGCACTTGTGTTAGTGTTAAAAAACCACTTTTTGCACTTGTGTTGGTGCAGGAAACCACTTTTGCACTTGTATTATTGTGGAAAAAACACTTTTTGCAATTGTGATAGTGTTGAAAAACCACTTTTCGCAATATGTGTTAGTGTTGAAAAACCACTTTTCGCACTTGTGTTGGTGCAGGAAACCACTTTTGCACTTGTATTAGTGTGGAAAAACCACTTTTTGCACTTGTGTTAATGTTGAAAAACCACTTTTCGCACTTGTGTTAGTGTTGAAAAACCACTTTTCGCACTTGTGTTAGTGTTGAAAAACCACTTTTCGCACTTGTGTTAGTGTTGAAAAACCACTTTTCGCACTTGTGTTGGTGCAGGAAACCACTTTTGCACTTGTATTAGTGTGGAAAAAACACTTCGCACTTGTGTTAGTGTTGAAAAAACACTTTTCGCACTTGTGTTAGTGTTGAAAAACCACTTTTCGCACTTGTGTTGGTGCAGGAAACCACTTTTGCACTTGTATTAGTGTGGAAAAAACACTTTTTGCACTTGTGATAGTGTTGAAAAACCACTTTTCGCACTTGTGTTAGTGTTGAAAAACCACTTTTCGCACTTGTGTTAGTGTTGAAAAACCACTTTTCGCACTTGTGTTAGGGTTGAAAAACCACTTTTCGCACTTGTGATGGTGCAGGAAACCACTTTTGCACTTGTATTAGTGTGGAAAAAACACTTTTTGCACTTGTGATTGTGTTGAAAAACCACTTTTTGCACTTGTGTTAGTGTTGAAAAACCACTTTTCGCACTTGTGTTGGTGCAGGAAACCACTTTTGCACTTGTATTAGTGTGGAAAAACCACTTTTTGCACTTGTGTTAGTGTTGAAAAACCACTTTTCGCACTTGTGTTAGTGTTGAAAAACCACTTTTCGCACTTGTGTTAGTGTTGAAAAACCACTTTTCGCACTTGTGTTAGTGTTGAAAAACCACTTTTCGCACTTGTGTTGGTGCAGCAAACCACTTTTGCACTTGTATTATTGTGGAAAAAACACTTTTTGCACTTGCGATAGTGTTGAAAAACCACTTTTCGCACTTGTGTTAGTGTTGAAAAACCACTTTTCGCACTTGTGTTGGTGCAGGAAACCACTTTTGCACTTGTATTAGTGTGGAAAAAACACTTTTCGCACTTGTGTTAGTGTTGAAAAACCACTTTTCGCACTTGTGTTAGTGTTGAAAAACCACTTTTCGCACTTGTGTTAGTGTTGAAAAACCACTTTTCGCACTTGTGTTAGTGTTGAAAAACCACTTTTCGCACTTGTGTTGGTGCAGGAAACCACTTTTGCACTTGTATTAGTGTGGAAAAAACACTTTTTGCTCTTGTGATAGTGTTGAAAAACCACTTTTCGCACTTCTGTTAGTGTTTAAAAACCACTTTTCGCACTTGTGTTGGTGCAGGAAACCACTTTTGCACTTGTATTAGTGTGGAAAAACCACTTTTCGCACTTGTGTTAGTGTTGAAAAACCACTTTTCGCACTTGTGTTAGTGTTGAAAAACCACTTTTCGCACTTGTGTTGGTGCAGGAAACCACTTTTGCACTTGTATTAGTGTGGAAAAAACACTTTTTGCACTTGTGATAGTGTTGAAAAACCACTTTTCGCACTTGTGTTAGTGTTGAAAAACCACTTCTCGCACTTGTGTTGGTGCAGGAAACCACTTTTGCACCTGTATTAGTGTGGAAAAAACACTTTTCGCACTTGTGTTAGTGTTGAAAAACCACTTTTCGCACTTGTGTTGGTGCAGGAAACCACTTTTGCACTTGTATTAGTGTGGAAAAACCACTTTTCGCACTTGTGTTAGTGTTGAAAAACCACTTTTCGCACTTGTGTTGGTGCAGGAAACCACTTTTGCACTTGTATTAGTGTGGAAAAAACACTTTTCGCACTTGTGTTAGTGTTGAAAAACCACTTTTCGCACTTGTGTTAGTGCAGGAAACCACTTTTGCACTTGTATTAGTGTGGAAAAAACACTTTTCGCACTTGTGTTAGTGTTGAAAAACCACTTTTCGCACTTGTGTTGGTGCAGGAAACCACTTTTGCACTTGTATTAGTGTGGAAAAACCGCTTTTTGCACTTGTGATAGTGTTGAAAAACCACTTTTCGCAATATGTGTTAGTGTTGCAAAACCACTTTTCGCACTTGTGTTGGTGCAGGAAACCACTTTTGCACTTGTATTAGTGTGGAAAAACCACTTTTTGCACTTGTGTTAATGTTGAAATAACCACTTTTCGCACTTGTGTTAGTGTTGAAAAACCACTTTTCGCACTTGTGTTAGTGTTGAAAAACCACTTCTCGCACTTGTGTTAGAGTTGAAAAACCACTTTTCGCACTTGTGTTGGTGCAGGAAACCACTTTTGCACTTGTGTTAGGGTTGAAAAACCACTTTTCGCACTTGTGATGGTGCAGGAAACCACTTTTGCACTTGTATTAGTGTGGAAAAAACACTTTTTGCACTTGTGATTGTGTTGAAAAACCACTTTTTGCACTTGTGTTAGTGTTGAAAAACCACTTTTCGCACTTGTGTTGGTGCAGGAAACCACTTTTGCACTTGTATTAGTGTGGAAAAACCACTTTTTGCACTTGTGTTAGTGTTGAAAAACCACTTTTCGCACTTGTGTTAGTGTTGAAAAACCACTTTTCGCACTCGTGTTAGTGTTGAAAAACCACTTTTCGCACTTGTGTTAGTGTTGAAAAACCACTTTTCGCACTTGTGTTGGTGCAGCAAACCACTTTTGCACTTGTATTATTGTGGAAAAAACACTTTTTGCACTTGCGATAGTGTTGAAAAACCACTTTTCGCACTTGTGTTAGTGTTGAAAAACCACTTTTCGCACTTGTGTTGGTGCAGGAAACCACTTTTGCACTTGTATTAGTGTGGAAAAAACACTTTTCGCACTTGTGTTAGTGTTGAAAAACCACTTTTCGCACTTGTGTTAGTGTTGAAAAACCACCTTTTCGCACTTGTGTTAGTGTTGAAAAACCACTTTTCGCACTTGTGTTAGTGTGAAAAACCACTTTTCGCACTTGTGTTGGTGCAGGAAACCACTTTTGCACTTGTATTAGTGTGGAAAAAACACTTTTTGCTCTTGTGATAGTGTTGAAAAACCACTTTTCGCACTTCTGTTAGTGTTTAAAAACCACTTTTCGCACTTGTGTTGGTGCAGGAAACCACTTTTGCACTTGTATTAGTGTGGAAAAACCACTTTTCGCACTTGTGTTAGTGTTGAAAAACCACTTTTCGCACTTGTGTTAGTGTTGAAAAACCACTTTTCGCACTTGTGTTGGTGCAGGAAACCACTTTTGCACTTGTATTAGTGTGGAAAAAACACTTTTTGCACTTGTGATAGTGTTGAAAAACCACTTTTCGCACTTGTGTTAGTGTTGAAAAACCACTTCTCGCACTTGTGTTGGTGCAGGAAACCACTTTTGCACCTGTATTAGTGTGGAAAAAACACTTTTCGCACTTGTGTTAGTGTTGAAAAACCACTTTTCGCACTTGTGTTGGTGCAGGAAACCACTTTTGCACTTGTATTAGTGTGGAAAAACCACTTTTCGCACTTGTGTTAATGTTGAAAAACCACTTTTCGCACTTGTGTTGGTGCAGGAAACCACTTTTGCACTTGTATTAGTGTGGAAAAAACACTTTTCGCACTTGTGTTAGTGTTGAAAAACCACTTTTCGCACTTGTGTTAGTGCAGGAAACCACTTTTGCACTTGTATTAGTGTGGAAAAAACACTTTTCGCACTTGTGTTAGTGTTGAAAAACCACTTTTCGCACTTGTGTTGGTGCAGGAAACCACTTTTGCACTTGTATTAGTGTGGAAAAAACACTTTTCGCACTTGTGTTAGTGTTGAAAAACCACTTTTCGCACTTGTGTTGGTGCAGGAAACCACTTTTGCACTTGTATTAGTGTGGAAAAACCGCTTTTTGCACTTGTGATAGTGTTGAAAAACCACTTTTCGCAATATGTGTTAGTGTTGCAAAACCACTTTTCGCACTTGTGTTGGTGCAGGAAACCACTTTTGCACTTGTATTAGTGTGGAAAAACCACTTTTTGCACTTGTGTTAATGTTGAAATAACCACTTTTCGCACTTGTGTTAGTGTTGAAAAACCACTTTTCGCACTTGTGTTAGTGTTGAAAAACCACTGCTCGCACTTGTGTTAGAGTTGAAAAACCACTTTTCGCACTTGTGTTGGTGCAGGAAACCACTTTTGCACTTGTATTAGTGTGGAAAAAACACTTCGCACTTGTGTTAGTGTTGAAAAACCACTTTTCGCACTTGTGTTAGTGTTGAAAAACCACTTTTCGCACTTGTGTTGGTGCAGGAAACCACTTTTGCACTTGTATTAGTGTGGAAAAAACACTTTTTGCACTTGTGATAGTGTTGAAAAACCACTTTTCGCACTTGTGTTAGTGTTGAAAAACCACTTTTCGCACTTGTGTTAGTGTTGAAAAACCACTTTTCGCACTTGTGTTAGTGTTGAAAAACCACTTTTCGCACTTGTGATGGTGCAGGAAACCACTTTTGCACTTGTATTAGTGTGGAAAAAACACTTTTTGCACTTGTGATTGTGTTGAAAAACCACATTTCGCACTTGTGTTAGTGTTGAAAAACTACATTTCGCACTTGTGTTGGTGCAGGAAACCACTTTTGCACTTGTATTAGTGTGGAAAAACCACTTTTTGCACTTGTGTTAGTGTTGAAAAACCACTTTTCGAACTTGTGTTAGTGTTGAAAAACCACTTTTCGCACTTGTGTTAGTGTTGAAAAACCACTTTTTGCACTTGTGTTAGTGTTGAAAAACCACTTTTCGCACTTGTGTTGTTGCAGCAAACCACTTTTGCACTTGTATTATTGTGGAAAAAACACTTTTTGCACTTGCGATAGTGTTGAAAAACCACTTTTCGCACTTGTGTTAGTGTTGAAAAACCACTTTTCGCACTTGTGTTGGTGCAGGAAACCACTTTTGCACTTGTATTAGTGTGGAAAAAACACTTTTTGCACTTGCGATAGTGTTGAAAAACCACTTTTCGCACTTGTGTTAGTGTTGAAAAACCACTTTTTGCACTTGTGTTAGTGCAGGAAACCACTTTTGCACTTGTATTAGTGTGGAAAAAACACTTTTTGCTCTTGTGATAGTGTTGAAAAACCACTTTTCGCACTTCTGTTAGTGTTTAAAAACCACTTTTCGCACTTGTGTTGGTGCAGGAAACCACTTTTGCACTTGTATTAGTGTGGAAAAACCACTTTTCGCACTTGTGTTATTGTTGAAAAACCACTTTTTGCACTTGTGTTAGTGTTGAAAAACCACTTTTCGCACTTGTGTTGGTGCAGGAAACCACTTTTGCACTTGTATTAGTGTGGAAAAAACACTTTTTGCACTTGTGATAGTGTTGAAAAACCACTTTTCGCGCTTGTGTTAATGTTGAAAAACCACTTCTCGCACTTGTGTTGGTGCAGGAAACCACTTTTGCAGCTGTATTAGTGTGGAAAAAACACTTTTCGCACTTGTGTTAGTGTTGAAAAACCACTTTTCGCACTTGTGTTGGTGCAGGAAACCACTTTTGCACTTGTATTAGTGTGGAAAAACCACTTTTCGCACTTGTGTTAGTGTTGAAAAACCACTTTTCGCACTTGTGTTGGTGCAGGAAACCACTTTTGCACTTGTATTAGTGTGGAAAAAACACTTTTCGCACTTGTGTTAGTGTTGAAAAACCACTTTTCGCACTTGTGTTAGTGTTGAAAAAGCACTTTTTGCACTTGTGTTGGTGCAGGAAACCACTTTTGCACTTGTATTAGTGTGGAAAAAACACTTTTTGCACTTGTGATAGTGTTGAAAAACCACTTTTCGCACTTGTGTTAGTGTTGAAAAACCACTTTTCGCACTTGTGTTGGTGCAGGAAACCACTTTTGCACTTGTATTAGTGTGCAAAAACACTTTTCGCACTTGTGTTAGTGTTGAAAACCACTTTTCGCACTTGTGTTAGTGTTGAAAAACCACTTTTCGCACTTGTGTTAGTGTTGAAAAACCACTTTTCGCACTTGTGTTAGTGTTGAAAAACCACTTTTTGCACTTGTGTTGGTGCAGGAAACCACTTCTGCACTTGTATTAGTGTGGAAAAAACACTTTTTTACACTTGTGATAGTGTTGAAAAACCACTTTTCGCACTTGTGTTAGTGTTGAAAAACCACTTTTCGCACTTGTGTTGGTGCAGGAAACCACTTTTGCACTTGTATTAGTGTGGAAAAAACACTTTTTGCACTTGTGATTGTGTTGAAAAACCACTTTTCGCACTTGTGTTAGTGTTGAAAAACCACTTTTCGCACTTGTGTTAGTGTTGAAAAACCACTTTTCGCACTTGTGTTGGTGCAGCAAACCACTTTTGCACTTGTATTATTGTGGAAAAAACACTTTTTGCACTTGCGATAGTGTTGAAAAACCACTTTTCGCACTTGTGTTAGTGTTGAAAAACCACTTTTCGCACTTGTGTTGGTGCAGGAAACCACTTTTGCACTTGTATTAGTGTGGAAAAAACACTTTTCGCACTTGTGTTAGTGTTGAAAAACCACTTTTCGCACTTGTGTTAGTGTTGAAAAACCACTTTTCGCACTTGTGTTAGTGTTGAAAAACCACTTTTCGCACTTGTGTTAGTGTTGAAAAACCACTTTTCGCACTTGTGTTAGTGTTGAAAAACCACTTTTCGCACTTGTGTTGGTGCAGGAAACCACTTTTACACTTGTATTAGTGTGGAAAAAACACTTTTTGCTCTTGTGATAGTGTTGAAAAACCACTTTTCGCACTTCTGTTAGTGTTTAAAAACCACTTTTCGCACTTGTGTTGGTGCAGGAAACCACTTTTGCACTTGTATTAGTGTGGAAAAACCACTTTTCGCACTTGTGTTAGTGTTGAAAAACCACTTTTCGCACTTGTGTTAGTGTTGAAAAACCACTTTTCGCACTTGTGTTGGTGCAGGAAACCACTTTTGCACTTGTATTAGTGTGGAAAAAACACTTTTTGCACTTGTGATAGTGTTGAAAAACCACTTTTCGCACTTGTGTTAGTGTTGAAAAACCACTTTTCGCACTTGTGTTGGTGCAGGAAACCACTTTTGCACCTGTATTAGTGTGGAAAAACACTTTTCGCACTTGTTTTAGTGTTGAAAAACCACTTTTCGCACTTGTGTTGGTGCAGGAAACCACTTTTGCACTTGTATTAGTGTGGAAAAACCACTTTTCGCACTTGTGTTAGTGTTGAAAAACCACTTTTCGCACTTGTTTTGGTGCAGGAAACCACTTTTGCACTTGTATTAGTGTGGAAAAAACACTTTTCGCACATGTGTTAGTGTTGAAAAACCACTTTTCGCACTTGTGTTAGTGTTGAAAAGGCACTTTTCGCACTTGTTTTGGTGCAGGAAACCACTTTTGCACTTGTATTAGTGTGGAAAAAACACTTTTTGCACTTGTGATAGTGTTGAAAAACCACTTTTCGCACTTGTGTTAGTGTTGAAAAACCACTTTTCGCACTTGTGTTAGTGTTGAAAAACCACTTTTCGCACTTGTGTTAGTGTTGAAAAACCACTTTTCGCACTTGTGTTAGTGTTAAAAAACCACTTTTTGCACTTGTGTTGGTGCAGGAAACCACTTTTGCACTTGTATTAGTGTGGAAAAAACACTTTTTGCACTTGTGATAGTGTTGAAAAACCACTTTTCGCAATATGTGTTAGTGTTGAAAAACCACTTTTCGCACTTGTGTTGGTGCAGGAAACCACTTTTGCACTTGTATTAGTGTGGAAAAACCACTTTTTGCACTTGTGTTAATGTTGAAAAACCACTTTTCGCACTTGTGTTAGTGTTGAAAAACCACTTTTCGCACTTGTGTTAGTGTTGAAAAACCACTTTTCGCACTTGTGTTAGTGTTGAAAAACCACTTTTCGCACTTGTGTTGGTGCAGGAAACCACTTTTGCACTTGTATTAGTGTGGATAAAACACTTCGCACTTGTGTTAGTGTTGAAAAACCACTTTTCGCACTTGTGTTAGTGTTGAAAAACCACTTTTCGCACTTGTGTTGGTGCAGGAAACCACTTTTGCACTTGTATTAGTGTGGAAAAAACACTTTTTGCACTTGTGATAGTGTTGAAAAACCACTTTTCGCACTTGTGTTAGTGTTGAAAAACCACTTTTCGCACTTGTGTTAGTGTTGAAAAACCACTTTTTGCACTTGTGTTAGTGTTGAAAAACCACTTTTCGCACTTGTGATGTTGCAGGAAACCACTTTTGCACTTGTATTAGTGTGGAAAAAACACTTTTTGCACTTGTGATTGGGTTGAAAAACCACTTTTCGCACTTGTGTTAGTGTTGAAAAACCACTTTTCGCACTTGTGTTGGTGCAGGAAACCACTTTTGCACTTGTATTAGTGTGGAAAAACCACTTTTTGCACTTGTGTTAGTGTTGAAAAACCACTTTTTGCACTTGTGTTAGTGTTGAAAAACCACTTTTCGCACTTGTGTTAGTGTTGAAAAACCACTTTTTGCACTTGTGTTAGTGTTGAAAAACCACTTTTCGCACTTGTGTTGGTGCAGCAAACCACTTTTGCACTTGTATTATTGTGGAAAAAACACTTTTTGCACTTGCGATAGTGTTGAAAAACCACTTTTCGCACTTGTGTTAGTGTTGAAAAACCACTTTTCGCACTTGTGTTGGTGCAGGAAACCACTTTTGCACTTGTATTAGTGTGGAAAAAACACTTTTCGCACTTGTGTTAGTGTTGAAAAACCACTTTTCGCACTTGTGTTAGTGTTGAAAAACCACTTTTCGCACTTGTGTTAGTGTTGTAAAAAACCACTTTTCGCACTTGTGTTAGTGTTGAAAAACCACTTTTCACACTTGTGTTAGTGTTGAAAAACCACTTTTCGCACTTGTGTTGGTGCAGGAAACCACTTTTGCACTTGTATTAGTGTGGAAAAAACACTTTTTGCTCTTGTGATAGTGTTGAAAAACCACTTTTCGCACTTCTGTTAGTGTTTAAAAACCACTTTTCGCACTTGTGTTGGTGCAGGAAACCACTTTTGCAGTTGTATTAGTGTGGAAAAACCACTTTTCGCACTTGTGTTAGTGTTGAAAAACCACTTTTCGCACTTGTGTTAGTGTTGAAAAACCACTTTTCGCACTTGTGTTGGTGCAGGAAACCACTTTTGCACTTGTATTAGTGTGGAAAAACCACTTTTTGCACTTGTGATAGTGTTGAAAAACCACTTTTCGCACTTGTGTTAGTGTTGAAAAACCACTTCTCGCACTTGTGTTGGTGCAGGAAACCACTTTTGCAGCTGTATTAGTGTGGAAAAAACACTTTTCGCACTTGTGTTAGTGTTGAAAAACCACTTTTCGCACTTGTGTTGGTGCAGGAAACCACTTTTGCACTTGTATTAGTGTGGAAAAACCACTTTTCGCACTTGTGTTAGTGTTGAAAAACCACTTTTCGCACTTGTGTTGGTGCAGGAAACCACTTTTGCACTTGTATTATTGTGGAAAAAACACTTTTCGCACTTGTGTTAGTGTTGAAAAACCACTTTTCGCACTTGTGTTAGTGTTGAAAAAGCACTTTTCGCACTTGTGTTGGTGCAGGAAACCACTTTTGCACTTGTATTAGTGTGGAAAAAACACTTTTTGCACTTGTGATAGTGTTGAAAAACCACTTTTCGCACTTGTGTTAGTGTTGAAAAACCACTTTTCGCACTTGTGTTGGTGCAGGAAACCACTTTTGCACTTGTATTAGTGTGGAAAAAACACTTTTCGCACTTGTGTTAGTGTTGAAAACCACTTTTCGCACTTGTGTTAGTGTTGAAAAACCACTTTTCGCACTTGTGTTAGTGTTGAAAAACCACTTTTCTCACTTGTGTTAGTGTTGAAAAACCACTTTTCGCACTTGTGTTGGTGCAGGAAACCACTTTTGCACTTGTATTAGTGTGGAAAAACCACTTTTCGCACTTGTGTTAGTGTTGAAAAACCACTTTTCGCACTTGTGTTAGTGTTGAAAAACCACTTTTCGCACTTGTGTTGGTGCAGGAAACCACTTCTGCACTTGTATTAGTGTGGAAAAAACACTTTTTACACTTGTGATAGTGTTGAAAAACCACTTTTCGCACTTGTGTTAGTGTTGAAAAACCACTTTTCGCACTTGTGTTGGTGCAGGAAACCACTTTTGCACTTGTATTAGTGTGGAAAAAACACTTTTCGCACTTGTGTTAGTGTTGAAAAACCACTTTTCGCACTTGTGTTGGTGCAGGAAACCACTTCTGCACTTGTATTAGTGTGGAAAAAACACTTTTTACACTTGTGATAGTGTTGAAAAACCACTTTTCGCACTTGTGTTAGTGTTGAAAAACCACTTTTCGCACTTGTGTTGGTGCAGGAAACCACTTTTGCACTTGTATTAGTGTGGAAAAAACACTTTTCGCACTTGTGTTAGTGTTGAAAAACCACTTTTCGCACTTGTGTTAGTGTTGAAAAACTACTTTTCGCACTTGTGTTGGTGCAGGAAACCACTTTTGCACTTGTATTAGTGTGGAAAAACCACTTTTTGCACTTGTGTTAGTGTTGAAAAACCACTTTTCGCACTTGTGTTAGTGTTGAAAAACCACTTTTCGCACTTGTGTTAATGTTGAAAAACCACTTTTCGCACTTGTGTTAGTGTTGAAAAACCACTTTTCGCACTTGCGTTGGTGCAGCAAACCACTTTTGCACTTGTATTATTGTGGAAAAAACACTTTTCGCACTTGTGTTAGTGTTGAAAAACCACTTTTCGCACTTGTGTTGGTGCAGGAAACCACTTTTGCACTTGTATTAGTGTGGAAAAAACACTTTTCGCACTTGTGTTAGTGTTGAAAAACCACTTTTCGCACTTGTGTTAGTGCAGGAAACCACTTTTGCACTTGTATTAGTGTGGAAAAAACACTTTTCGCACTTGTGTTAGTGTTGAAAAACCACTTTTCGCACTTGTGTTGGTGCAGGAAACCACTTTTGCACTTGTATTAGTGTGGAAAAACCGCTTTTTGCACTTGTGATAGTGTTGAAAAACCACTTTTCGCAATATGTGTTAGTGTTGCAAAACCACTTTTCGCACTTGTGTTGGTGCAGGAAACCACTTTTGCACTTGTATTAGTGTGGAAAAACCACTTTTTGCACTTGTGTTAATGTTGAAATAACCACTTTTCGCACTTGTGTTAGTGTTGAAAAACCACTTTTCGCACTTGTGTTAGTGTTGAAAAACCACTTCTCGCACTTGTGTTAGAGTTGAAAAACCACTTTTCGCACTTGTGTTGGTGCAGGAAACCACTTTTGCACTTGTGTTAGGGTTGAAAAACCACTTTTCGCACTTGTGATGGTGCAGGAAACCACTTTTGCACTTGTATTAGTGTGGAAAAAACACTTTTTGCACTTGTGATTGTGTTGAAAAACCACTTTTTGCACTTGTGTTAGTGTTGAAAAACCACTTTTCGCACTTGTGTTGGTGCAGGAAACCACTTTTGCACTTGTATTAGTGTGGAAAAACCACTTTTTGCACTTGTGTTAGTGTTGAAAAACCACTTTTCGCACTTGTGTTAGTGTTGAAAAACCACTTTTCGCACTCGTGTTAGTGTTGAAAAACCACTTTTCGCACTTGTGTTAGTGTTGAAAAACCACTTTTCGCACTTGTGTTGGTGCAGCAAACCACTTTTGCACTTGTATTATTGTGGAAAAAACACTTTTTGCACTTGCGATAGTGTTGAAAAACCACTTTTCGCACTTGTGTTAGTGTTGAAAAACCACTTTTCGCACTTGTGTTGGTGCAGGAAACCACTTTTGCACTTGTATTAGTGTGGAAAAAACACTTTTCGCACTTGTGTTAGTGTTGAAAAACCACTTTTCGCACTTGTGTTAGTGTTGAAAAACCACTTTTCGCACTTGTGTTAGTGTTGAAAAACCACTTTTCGCACTTGTGTTAGTGTTGAAAAACCACTTTTCGCACTTGTGTTGGTGCAGGAAACCACTTTTGCACTTGTATTAGTGTGGAAAAAACACTTTTTGCTCTTGTGATAGTGTTGAAAAACCACTTTTCGCACTTCTGTTAGTGTTTAAAAACCACTTTTCGCACTTGTGTTGGTGCAGGAAACCACTTTTGCACTTGTATTAGTGTGGAAAAACCACTTTTCGCACTTGTGTTAGTGTTGAAAAACCACTTTTCGCACTTGTGTTAGTGTTGAAAAACCACTTTTCGCACTTGTGTTGGTGCAGGAAACCACTTTTGCACTTGTATTAGTGTGGAAAAAACACTTTTTGCACTTGTGATAGTGTTGAAAAACCACTTTTCGCACTTGTGTTAGTGTTGAAAAACCACTTCTCGCACTTGTGTTGGTGCAGGAAACCACTTTTGCACCTGTATTAGTGTGGAAAAAACACTTTTCGCACTTGTGTTAGTGTTGAAAAACCACTTTTCGCACTTGTGTTGGTGCAGGAAACCACTTTTGCACTTGTATTAGTGTGGAAAAACCACTTTTCGCACTTGTGTTAATGTTGAAAAACCACTTTTCGCACTTGTGTTGGTGCAGGAAACCACTTTTGCACTTGTATTAGTGTGGAAAAAACACTTTTCGCACTTGTGTTAGTGTTGAAAAACCACTTTTCGCACTTGTGTTAGTGCAGGAAACCACTTTTGCACTTGTATTAGTGTGGAAAAAACACTTTTCGCACTTGTGTTAGTGTTGAAAAACCACTTTTCGCACTTGTGTTGGTGCAGGAAACCACTTTTGCACTTGTATTAGTGTGGAAAAAACACTTTTCGCACTTGTGTTAGTGTTGAAAAACCACTTTTCGCACTTGTGTTGGTGCAGGAAACCACTTTTGCACTTGTATTAGTGTGGAAAAACCGCTTTTTGCACTTGTGATAGTGTTGAAAAACCACTTTTCGCAATATGTGTTAGTGTTGCAAAACCACTTTTCGCACTTGTGTTGGTGCAGGAAACCACTTTTGCACTTGTATTAGTGTGGAAAAACCACTTTTTGCACTTGTGTTAATGTTGAAATAACCACTTTTCGCACTTGTGTTAGTGTTGAAAAACCACTTTTCGCACTTGTGTTAGTGTTGAAAAACCACTTCTCGCACTTGTGTTAGAGTTGAAAAACCACTTTTCGCACTTGTGTTGGTGCAGGAAACCACTTTTGCACTTGTATTAGTGTGGAAAAAACACTTCGCACTTGTGTTAGTGTTGAAAAACCACTTTTCGCACTTGTGTTAGTGTTGAAAAACCACTTTTCGCACTTGTGTTGGTGCAGGAAACCACTTTTGCACTTGTATTAGTGTGGAAAAAACACTTTTTGCACTTGTGATAGTGTTGAAAAACCACTTTTCGCACTTGTGTTAGTGTTGAAAAACCACTTTTCGCACTTGTGTTAGTGTTGAAAAACCACTTTTCGCACTTGTGTTAGTGTTGAAAAACCACTTTTCGCACTTGTGATGGTGCAGGAAACCACTTTTGCACTTGTATTAGTGTGGAAAAAACACTTTTTGCACTTGTGATTGTGTTGAAAAACCACATTTCGCACTTGTGTTAGTGTTGAAAAACTACATTTCGCACTTGTGTTGGTGCAGGAAACCACTTTTGCACTTGTATTAGTGTGGAAAAACCACTTTTTGCACTTGTGTTAGTGTTGAAAAACCACTTTTCGAACTTGTGTTAGTGTTGAAAAACCACTTTTCGCACTTGTGTTAGTGTTGAAAAACCACTTTTTGCACTTGTGTTAGTGTTGAAAAACCACTTTTCGCACTTGTGTTGTTGCAGCAAACCACTTTTGCACTTGTATTATTGTGGAAAAAACACTTTTTGCACTTGCGATAGTGTTGAAAAACCACTTTTCGCACTTGTGTTAGTGTTGAAAAACCACTTTTCGCACTTGTGTTGGTGCAGGAAACCACTTTTGCACTTGTATTAGTGTGGAAAAAACACTTTTTGCACTTGCGATAGTGTTGAAAAACCACTTTTCGCACTTGTGTTAGTGTTGAAAAACCACTTTTTGCACTTGTGTTAGTGCAGGAAACCACTTTTGCACTTGTATTAGTGTGGAAAAAACACTTTTTGCTCTTGTGATAGTGTTGAAAAACCACTTTTCGCACTTCTGTTAGTGTTTAAAAACCACTTTTCGCACTTGTGTTGGTGCAGGAAACCACTTTTGCACTTGTATTAGTGTGGAAAAACCACTTTTCGCACTTGTGTTATTGTTGAAAAACCACTTTTTGCACTTGTGTTAGTGTTGAAAAACCACTTTTCGCACTTGTGTTGGTGCAGGAAACCACTTTTGCACTTGTATTAGTGTGGAAAAAACACTTTTTGCACTTGTGATAGTGTTGAAAAACCACTTTTCGCACTTGTGTTAATGTTGAAAAACCACTTCTCGCACTTGTGTTGGTGCAGGAAACCACTTTTGCAGCTGTATTAGTGTGGAAAAAACACTTTTCGCACTTGTGTTAGTGTTGAAAAACCACTTTTCGCACTTGTGTTGGTGCAGGAAACCACTTTTGCACTTGTATTAGTGTGGAAAAACCACTTTTCGCACTTGTGTTAGTGTTGAAAAACCACTTTTCGCACTTGTGTTGGTGCAGGAAACCACTTTTGCACTTGTATTAGTGTGGAAAAAACACTTTTCGCACTTGTGTTAGTGTTGAAAAACCACTTTTCGCACTTGTGTTAGTGTTGAAAAAGCACTTTTCGCACTTGTGTTGGTGCAGGAAACCACTTTTGCACTTGTATTAGTGTGGAAAAAACACTTTTTGCACTTGTGATAGTGTTGAAAAACCACTTTTCGCACTTGTGTTAGTGTTGAAAAACCACTTTTCGCACTTGTGTTGGTGCAGGAAACCACTTTTGCACTTGTATTAGTGTGCAAAAACACTTTTCGCACTTGTGTTAGTGTTGAAAACCACTTTTCGCACTTGTGTTAGTGTTGAAAAACCACTTTTCGCACTTGTGTTAGTGTTGAAAAACCACTTTTCGCACTTGTGTTAGTGTTGAAAAACCACTTTTTGCACTTGTGTTGGTGCAGGAAACCACTTCTGCACTTGTATTAGTGTGGAAAAAACACTTTTTTACACTTGTGATAGTGTTGAAAAACCACTTTTCGCACTTGTGTTAGTGTTGAAAAACCACTTTTCGCACTTGTGTTGGTGCAGGAAACCACTTTTGCACTTGTATTAGTGTGGAAAAAACACTTTTTGCACTTGTGATTGTGTTGAAAAACCACTTTTCGCACTTGTGTTAGTGTTGAAAAACCACTTTTCGCACTTGTGTTAGTGTTGAAAAACCACTTTTCGCACTTGTGTTGGTGCAGCAAACCACTTTTGCACTTGTATTATTGTGGAAAAAACACTTTTTGCACTTGCGATAGTGTTGAAAAACCACTTTTCGCACTTGTGTTAGTGTTGAAAAACCACTTTTCGCACTTGTGTTGGTGCAGGAAACCACTTTTGCACTTGTATTAGTGTGGAAAAAACACTTTTCGCACTTGTGTTAGTGTTGAAAAACCACTTTTCGCACTTGTGTTAGTGTTGAAAAACCACTTTTCGCACTTGTGTTAGTGTTGAAAAACCACTTTTCGCACTTGTGTTAGTGTTGAAAAACCACTTTTCGCACTTGTGTTAGTGTTGAAAAACCACTTTTCGCACTTGTGTTGGTGCAGGAAACCACTTTTACACTTGTATTAGTGTGGAAAAAACACTTTTTGCTCTTGTGATAGTGTTGAAAAACCACTTTTCGCACTTCTGTTAGTGTTTAAAAACCACTTTTCGCACTTGTGTTGGTGCAGGAAACCACTTTTGCACTTGTATTAGTGTGGAAAAACCACTTTTCGCACTTGTGTTAGTGTTGAAAAACCACTTTTCGCACTTGTGTTAGTGTTGAAAAACCACTTTTCGCACTTGTGTTGGTGCAGGAAACCACTTTTGCACTTGTATTAGTGTGGAAAAAACACTTTTTGCACTTGTGATAGTGTTGAAAAACCACTTTTCGCACTTGTGTTAGTGTTGAAAAACCACTTTTCGCACTTGTGTTGGTGCAGGAAACCACTTTTGCACCTGTATTAGTGTGGAAAAACACTTTTCGCACTTGTTTTAGTGTTGAAAAACCACTTTTCGCACTTGTGTTGGTGCAGGAAACCACTTTTGCACTTGTATTAGTGTGGAAAAACCACTTTTCGCACTTGTGTTAGTGTTGAAAAACCACTTTTCGCACTTGTTTTGGTGCAGGAAACCACTTTTGCACTTGTATTAGTGTGGAAAAAACACTTTTCGCACATGTGTTAGTGTTGAAAAACCACTTTTCGCACTTGTGTTAGTGTTGAAAAGGCACTTTTCGCACTTGTTTTGGTGCAGGAAACCACTTTTGCACTTGTATTAGTGTGGAAAAAACACTTTTTGCACTTGTGATAGTGTTGAAAAACCACTTTTCGCACTTGTGTTAGTGTTGAAAAACCACTTTTCGCACTTGTGTTAGTGTTGAAAAACCACTTTTCGCACTTGTGTTAGTGTTGAAAAACCACTTTTCGCACTTGTGTTAGTGTTAAAAAACCACTTTTTGCACTTGTGTTGGTGCAGGAAACCACTTTTGCACTTGTATTAGTGTGGAAAAAACACTTTTTGCACTTGTGATAGTGTTGAAAAACCACTTTTCGCAATATGTGTTAGTGTTGAAAAACCACTTTTCGCACTTGTGTTGGTGCAGGAAACCACTTTTGCACTTGTATTAGTGTGGAAAAACCACTTTTTGCACTTGTGTTAATGTTGAAAAACCACTTTTCGCACTTGTGTTAGTGTTGAAAAACCACTTTTCGCACTTGTGTTAGTGTTGAAAAACCACTTTTCGCACTTGTGTTAGTGTTGAAAAACCACTTTTCGCACTTGTGTTGGTGCAGGAAACCACTTTTGCACTTGTATTAGTGTGGATAAAACACTTCGCACTTGTGTTAGTGTTGAAAAACCACTTTTCGCACTTGTGTTAGTGTTGAAAAACCACTTTTCGCACTTGTGTTGGTGCAGGAAACCACTTTTGCACTTGTATTAGTGTGGAAAAAACACTTTTTGCACTTGTGATAGTGTTGAAAAACCACTTTTCGCACTTGTGTTAGTGTTGAAAAACCACTTTTCGCACTTGTGTTAGTGTTGAAAAACCACTTTTTGCACTTGTGTTAGTGTTGAAAAACCACTTTTCGCACTTGTGATGTTGCAGGAAACCACTTTTGCACTTGTATTAGTGTGGAAAAAACACTTTTTGCACTTGTGATTGGGTTGAAAAACCACTTTTCGCACTTGTGTTAGTGTTGAAAAACCACTTTTCGCACTTGTGTTGGTGCAGGAAACCACTTTTGCACTTGTATTAGTGTGGAAAAACCACTTTTTGCACTTGTGTTAGTGTTGAAAAACCACTTTTTGCACTTGTGTTAGTGTTGAAAAACCACTTTTCGCACTTGTGTTAGTGTTGAAAAACCACTTTTTGCACTTGTGTTAGTGTTGAAAAACCACTTTTCGCACTTGTGTTGGTGCAGCAAACCACTTTTGCACTTGTATTATTGTGGAAAAAACACTTTTTGCACTTGCGATAGTGTTGAAAAACCACTTTTCGCACTTGTGTTAGTGTTGAAAAACCACTTTTCGCACTTGTGTTGGTGCAGGAAACCACTTTTGCACTTGTATTAGTGTGGAAAAAACACTTTTCGCACTTGTGTTAGTGTTGAAAAACCACTTTTCGCACTTGTGTTAGTGTTGAAAAACCACTTTTCGCACTTGTGTTAGTGTTGTAAAAAACCACTTTTCGCACTTGTGTTAGTGTTGAAAAACCACTTTTCACACTTGTGTTAGTGTTGAAAAACCACTTTTCGCACTTGTGTTGGTGCAGGAAACCACTTTTGCACTTGTATTAGTGTGGAAAAAACACTTTTTGCTCTTGTGATAGTGTTGAAAAACCACTTTTCGCACTTCTGTTAGTGTTTAAAAACCACTTTTCGCACTTGTGTTGGTGCAGGAAACCACTTTTGCAGTTGTATTAGTGTGGAAAAACCACTTTTCGCACTTGTGTTAGTGTTGAAAAACCACTTTTCGCACTTGTGTTAGTGTTGAAAAACCACTTTTCGCACTTGTGTTGGTGCAGGAAACCACTTTTGCACTTGTATTAGTGTGGAAAAACCACTTTTTGCACTTGTGATAGTGTTGAAAAACCACTTTTCGCACTTGTGTTAGTGTTGAAAAACCACTTCTCGCACTTGTGTTGGTGCAGGAAACCACTTTTGCAGCTGTATTAGTGTGGAAAAAACACTTTTCGCACTTGTGTTAGTGTTGAAAAACCACTTTTCGCACTTGTGTTGGTGCAGGAAACCACTTTTGCACTTGTATTAGTGTGGAAAAACCACTTTTCGCACTTGTGTTAGTGTTGAAAAACCACTTTTCGCACTTGTGTTGGTGCAGGAAACCACTTTTGCACTTGTATTATTGTGGAAAAAACACTTTTCGCACTTGTGTTAGTGTTGAAAAACCACTTTTCGCACTTGTGTTAGTGTTGAAAAAGCACTTTTCGCACTTGTGTTGGTGCAGGAAACCACTTTTGCACTTGTATTAGTGTGGAAAAAACACTTTTTGCACTTGTGATAGTGTTGAAAAACCACTTTTCGCACTTGTGTTAGTGTTGAAAAACCACTTTTCGCACTTGTGTTGGTGCAGGAAACCACTTTTGCACTTGTATTAGTGTGGAAAAAACACTTTTCGCACTTGTGTTAGTGTTGAAAACCACTTTTCGCACTTGTGTTAGTGTTGAAAAACCACTTTTCGCACTTGTGTTAGTGTTGAAAAACCACTTTTCTCACTTGTGTTAGTGTTGAAAAACCACTTTTCGCACTTGTGTTGGTGCAGGAAACCACTTTTGCACTTGTATTAGTGTGGAAAAACCACTTTTCGCACTTGTGTTAGTGTTGAAAAACCACTTTTCGCACTTGTGTTAGTGTTGAAAAACCACTTTTCGCACTTGTGTTGGTGCAGGAAACCACTTCTGCACTTGTATTAGTGTGGAAAAAACACTTTTTACACTTGTGATAGTGTTGAAAAACCACTTTTCGCACTTGTGTTAGTGTTGAAAAACCACTTTTCGCACTTGTGTTGGTGCAGGAAACCACTTTTGCACTTGTATTAGTGTGGAAAAAACACTTTTCGCACTTGTGTTAGTGTTGAAAAACCACTTTTCGCACTTGTGTTGGTGCAGGAAACCACTTCTGCACTTGTATTAGTGTGGAAAAAACACTTTTTACACTTGTGATAGTGTTGAAAAACCACTTTTCGCACTTGTGTTAGTGTTGAAAAACCACTTTTCGCACTTGTGTTGGTGCAGGAAACCACTTTTGCACTTGTATTAGTGTGGAAAAAACACTTTTCGCACTTGTGTTAGTGTTGAAAAACCACTTTTCGCACTTGTGTTAGTGTTGAAAAACTACTTTTCGCACTTGTGTTGGTGCAGGAAACCACTTTTGCACTTGTATTAGTGTGGAAAAACCACTTTTTGCACTTGTGTTAGTGTTGAAAAACCACTTTTCGCACTTGTGTTAGTGTTGAAAAACCACTTTTCGCACTTGTGTTAATGTTGAAAAACCACTTTTCGCACTTGTGTTAGTGTTGAAAAACCACTTTTCGCACTTGCGTTGGTGCAGCAAACCACTTTTGCACTTGTATTATTGTGGAAAAAACACTTTTCGCACTTGTGTTAGTGTTGAAAAACCACTTTTCGCACTTGTGTTAGTGTTGAAAAACTACTTTTCGCACTTGTGTTGGTGCAGGAAACCACTTTTGCACTTGTATTAGTGTGGAAAAACCACTTTTTGCACTTGTGTTATTGTTGAAAAACCACTTTTCGCACTTGTGTTAGTGTTGAAAAACCACTTTTCGCACTTGTGTTAGTGTTGAAAAACCACTTTTCGCACTTGTGTTGGTGCAGGAAACCACTTTTGCACCTGTATTAGTGTGGAAAAAACACTTTTCGCACTTGTGTTAGTGTTGAAAAACCACTTTTCGCACTTGTGTTGGTGCAGGAAACCACTTTTGCACTTGTATTAGTGTGGAAAAACCACTTTTCGCACTTGTGTTAGTGTTGAAAAACCACTTTTCGCACTTGTGATGGTGCAGGAAACCACTTTTGCACTTGTATTAGTGTGGAAAAAACACTTTTCGCACTTGTGTTAGTGTTGAAAAACCACTTTTCGCACTTGTGTTAGTGCAGGAAACCACTTTTGCACTTGTATTAGTGTGGAAAAAACACTTTTCGCACTTGTGTTAGTGTTGAAAAACCACTTTTCGCACTTGTGTTGGTGCAGGAAACCACTTTTGCACTTGTATTAGTGTGGAAAAACCACTTTTTGCACTTGTGTTAGTGTTGAAAAAACACTTTTCGCACTTGTGTTAGTGTTGAAAAACCACTTTTCGCACTTGTGTTGGTGCAGGAAACCACTTTTGCACTTGTATTAGTGTGGAAAAACCGCTTTTCGCACTTGTGATAGTGTTGAAAAACCACTTTTCGCAATATGTGTTAGTGTTGCAAAACCACTTTTCGCACTTGTGTTGGTGCAGGAAACCACTTTTGCACTTGTATTAGTGTGGAAAAACCACTTTTTGCACTTGTGTTAATGTTGAAATAACCACTTTTCGCACTTGTGTTAGTGTTGAAAAACCACTTTTCGCACTTGTGTTAGTGTTGAAAAACCACTTCTCGCACTTGTGTTAGAGTTGAAAAACCACTTTTCGCACTTGTGTTGGTGCAGGAAACCACTTTTGCACTTGTATTAGTGTGGAAAAAACACTTCGCACTTGTGTTAGTGTTGAAAAACCACTTTTCGCACTTGTGTTAGTGTTGAAAAACCACTTTTCGCACTTGTGTTGGTGCAGGAAACCACTTTTGCACTTGTATTAGTGTGGAAAAAACACTTTTTGCACTTGTGATAGTGTTGAAAAACCACTTTTCGCACTTGTGTTAGTGTTGAAAAACCACTTTTCGCACTTGTGTTAGTGTTGAAAAACCACTTTTTGCACTTGTGTTAGTGTTGAAAAACCACTTTTCGCACTTGTGATGGTGCAGGAAACCACTTTTGCACTTGTATTAGTGTGGAAAAAACACTTTTTGCACTTGTGATTGTGTTGAAAAACCACTTTTGGCACTTGTGTTAGTGTTGAAAAACTACTTTTCGCACTTGTGTTGGTGCAGGAAACCACTTTTGCACTTGTATTAGTGTGGAAAAACCACTTTTTGCACTTGTGTTAGTGTTGAAAAACCACTTTTCGAACTTGTGTTAGTGTTGAAAAACCACTTTTCGCACTTGTGTTAGTGTTGAAAAACCACTTTTTGCACTTGTGTTAGTGTTGAAAAACCACTTTTCGCACTTGTGTTGTTGCAGCAAACCACTTTTGCACTTGTATTATTGTGGAAAAAACACTTTTTGCACTTGCGATAGTGTTGAAAAACCACTTTTCGCACTTGTGTTAGTGTTGAAAAACCACTTTTCGCACTTGTGTTGGTGCAGGAAACCACTTTTGCACTTGTATTAGTGTGGAAAAAACACTTTTTGCACTTGCGATAGTGTTGAAAAACCACTTTTCGCACTTGTGTTAGTGTTGAAAAACCACTTTTTGCACTTGTGTTAGTGCAGGAAACCACTTTTGCACTTGTATTAGTGTGGAAAAAACACTTTTTGCTCTTGTGATAGTGTTGAAAAACCACTTTTCGCACTTCTGTTAGTGTTTAAAAACCACTTTTCGCACTTGTGTTGGTGCAGGAAACCACTTTTGCACTTGTATTAGTGTGGAAAAACCACTTTTCGCACTTGTGTTATTGTTGAAAAACCACTTTTTGCACTTGTGTTAGTGTTGAAAAACCACTTTTCGCACTTGTGTTGGTGCAGGAAACCACTTTTGCACTTGTATTAGTGTGGAAAAAACACTTTTTGCACTTGTGATAGTGTTGAAAAACCACTTTTCGCACTTGTGTTAATGTTGAAAAACCACTTCTCGCACTTGTGTTGGTGCAGGAAACCACTTTTGCAGCTGTATTAGTGTGGAAAAAACACTTTTCGCACTTGTGTTAGTGTTGAAAAACCACTTTTCGCACTTGTGTTGGTGCAGGAAACCACTTTTGCACTTGTATTAGTGTGGAAAAACCACTTTTCGCACTTGTGTTAGTGTTGAAAAACCACTTTTCGCACTTGTGTTGGTGCAGGAAACCACTTTTGCACTTGTATTAGTGTGGAAAAAACACTTTTCGCACTTGTGTTAGTGTTGAAAAACCACTTTTCGCACTTGTGTTAGTGTTGAAAAAGCACTTTTCGCACTTGTGTTGGTGCAGGAAACCACTTTTGCACTTGTATTAGTGTGGAAAAAACACTTTTTGCACTTGTGATAGTGTTGAAAAACCACTTTTCGCACTTGTGTTAGTGTTGAAAAACCACTTTTCGCACTTGTGTTGGTAGTAGTGTAATAATGTTGCTTCTGGGACACCTCCGTTTAACATGGGAAATCCCTATCTAATGTCATTTACCCCCTTGTCTTTTTCAAAAATCATAAACACCTCTATTTCTCCCACCCTCATCTTTATGAACCTTTTGTCTGTAGTACCTATCCTTAATGTTGTTCATTAGACCACTCAAACACTACAAATATTTGTTTTCTCTTATAGACCTATCATCCTTCTTCTACATATCATCTGGCAGATTAATCTTTGACCCATTCACTTCCATATTGACCCTAAAGACCTCTATTTCTCTCACCCTGTTCTTTACGAACCTTCTAACCTTTTGACATGTTATCCTTATTCATTAGACCACTTAAACACCTGTGATCCTTCTGACCTTATGGACCTTTTAACCTTTGACTCTTAATATCATCTGGTGAATATAACCCACTCAAACATCGACCCCACAAATATTTGTTTATGTGTGGGAAATAATTTAATTCTCCTACAACTCTCCTCACCGTCTAATACATTAACAAAAAATATGTTTGAGTTTGGTTCTTTATTAAGATATTTTAACTGAGCTAAGATAAAATGGTAAACCTCCCTCAATGTTCTTATTTGAGCGCCTCCAGTGCCACATACCATTTTTAAATTAAAGTATATATTTTCCTGACAACCATCAAAGTTTTCCGTCCACTCAAAAATATTTCCATCTTTTTTACCCAATTCACCGGTATTTAAATTAATTCTCTTATTTGTTTTGTGAACTTTTTTACCAGTTGCCTTTTCAATTATACCTATTTGATATTTTTCACATTCATTATGTTTTCCATTTATATACCAAGGTTGATTACACCTCCACTCTTTAGTCTGGTTGATACTTGGTTCTATCATTTATATAATAGTAAAAAAGGCGGCGGTAGCCCGTTAAAATCCCCAACCCCCCCCCCCCCTTTTTAACTTATCACTTATATATATCTTATCACTTATATATATCTTATCACTTATGTATATCTTATCACTTATATATATCTTATCACTTATATATATATCTTATCACTTATATACTTATATAACCATAAGGGAGACTATCAATTCCATTTTCTAAAATAAACCTCTTATCATCAAAAGCCCCCAATGCTTTCTTATTTATCTCTTCTGAATATAATTGATGTTTATAACTTCTTATTCCATTAATCTTTCTAAACTCTTCTTTCTTTGTTGTTAAACAGTTATAATAATCCTTAAAGTTTATTGTTTCTTTAATAACATTTTTCTTTACACCTTTTAACTTCTTATCAGTCTTTTCAACGTTATTCACAATGTATTTATAAGCATAAGCCTTTGACCTCAATCCCACAAATTCACTCATAACATTTCCTCCTAATTCATCCTTGAACTTTCCAATCACCTTTTTATTTTTAGAAGAGAACAACTCACTCTCTGGACTGTAATTACTCGTGTCATAGATATTAATGTCTCTTTTCATGTCTGAATAAACATCGTTGGTATTAATTTTCAAAATAAAACTATCTGTATCCATATAAAGTAGATTAACATCATTTTGATATTTCTTCCTCAAGTTATTATAAAAGTAATCATACATTAATGACTTTGATAAATCAAGAATTGTTGTTCCAATATAAATAGGTTTGTTCATTTCAATACTCTCTTTAATCAAATGGATCGCACAAAAGTTCTCAGTAAAGACCTCAGCTCGAGTAAAACTCGGTCTATTAATTAATTTTGATGCTTGTTCCCAAGATGTTGATAGTCTGATATTTTGTCTTTTCCTCACATTCTCCATAGTCTTACCAAAGACCGCATTATTCATCAATTTATAAAAGTCTTTCTCAAAATCTGTTTTTGACTCTGTTCTTCTTTGTGTATTAAAATCAATGTACCCCTTTAACCAATGACTTTGATTGAACTTTAGAACCCTATGGATCTTCTCTACTCTTAGACCTTTTGATAAATATTGTCGCAAATTTCTTTGGTGTAGAACATAATTTTTCTTGTTATATAATGTAGTAAGTAATTTTTCTGTTGATTCACCTATATCAAACGATCGTTGATAATCACTCAACCATTCTTTCTTTGGACTTTCTTTCTCACAAGCAAATGGGAGATCTTTGTGTAGGTTATGGAGTTCCTCTGGATATTTTAAATCAATTTCAAAATAATAACCAACTTTTTCTTCATCCAATTCTTTTTGTGTAGAGATACATACATCTTGTAAAACGTTTTTGTAGTCTTTTTCCTTTACCCATCTAAGTTTTCCATAAGGAAGAGCCTGAGACATTGCCCAGCCATACAGGTTGTTCGCGTCATAGTACATCAAGTAAGAACTCTCTTTCGTTGGATCATAATTTGGAAGATATTTGTTATTTGCTTTTGCGTATCTACTCGAGCAGACTTGTGAAATTCCACCTCTTTTTGCCTTTTCAATCATCAAAAGCATATCAACATCGGTTATCAAATCCAAATCTTGTTTTGTCATTTTCAACATCGCACTCCAGGCCAATCCAGGTGCTGTGTAGTAGTGAGCAGGATCCAATCCATATCCAGTGCGACAAACAGATCTAAAGGCTTCAAATACATCGGCCAATAAAAGCACATCAGTTTTGAGATACAAATCGTGATACTCGCCAAGATTCTTGATGTTATATTTTTCCCAAACATTTTGTGCGTGTACATAATCTTTATCAGATATATGACTATTATTTAATTTGTTATAGAAATTTTCTTTTGAAGGAAGTTGTGTTTCATTGAATCTCTCAAATGAGTCCATATAGTCATAGGGGTAAATTCCCTTTTGTGTTAGAAAATCTTTATCTAAAAAATACTCTGAAAGACATGGAAACTCTTTTAGATTTTGAACCAAGTTAACCAATGGACTTGCCATGAATTTAAATGTATCAAGAAATCTGATATGAGTAATAGGAGATGTGTGAATTGTTTTTGTGAATGAAATGTATTTCTGATCCGTGTTTGGAATTGCTGAGATACTTCCAGAAGTCTTTGAGAGTTCCTTGATAAATAGATGTGTATCATAATGAGCGTTGTTATGAAGAAAGACAGGAATGAAAGAGGGGAGTTGATAATTAATATTACAACTTTGATGAGAAGGACCTCTATATTTACCAGTGAGATGACAATGGTCTCTAACCTTTAGACCTTTACCAATTTTCTCCTCACAAATATGACAGACATTGTTTTTTATAAATTCCCTTTTTTCTTTACTTGTTAAGGACATTGGTTTATTGGTTTCTCTCATTATCTTGGTTAATCGAACACAGTCTTTTTCTAGTCGTTTCACAAACTCCTCTGGGGTATTTGAGCCTCTATACATCTCTAACTTGTTATATTTATCACCAACGGATGATTTGATATAATAACAAAAACCACAAGGAGTATGTTTTTGATATTTATTTGTGTATGATTCTTTTGGATCTTGAGAAGCAGTATCAATTTTTTCTAAAATACTTTCAAAATCAGCATATATAACAAATGGATGTTTGATCTTTTTATTTTCATCTTTGAATGTGATCTTTGAGCCTTCTTTAGGCATATTGATTACCGTTGATTTATGTTCGCCACAATAATTTGAATGTTTATCTAATCTTTCTTGTGAATTGAAGAAGTTAAGACAACGCAAACAAATATATATTTTATTTGTTCTCTTACAGACTTGTGGTTTTATTAATTTAGCAATATCTTTGATGTATGTATAATGTGAATTTTCGTCTGAATTAAAATATAGAAGATTAATATGAGTTTGTTTACAATTGTCAGAAAGCTTTAAAACCTGAATGTTGTTTGTTTCTGTTAGACCATAAACATTAACTGATAAATTATTCATCTTTTCAAATTTAGGAATATCATTTAAAGTCATCGGAAACTTTAGATCTTTCGTATTTAATGTATTCACATATTTTTTATAATGAGATACTCTTTCATCATGAAAATGTGGAGGATGTAAGTGTGCTAAAATAGACCAGAGAAAACATTTATTGTCTTTATTTTTGATATTGATAACTGCTTTTCTATTTTTGATAACACTGGGTAAATCAATGTAAGAAGAAGCTTTTAGAGGATCTGATTTAAGAATATGAATGTCTATGTAAATAATTTTTCCTATATTGAATCCACTTCCTACGATTGAATTATCCACATCTTGCTCTTGTTTAATAAGTTCATCATAGACTCCTGATGTTTTAAAATCTTGATATGAAGATATAAAGTGTGGCTCAGTTCTCATGTATGGTGCATCTATAACTCCTTCATCCTTTGTCATTTCTAATTTTACTCCCATATAAAATTTAAGTGGTTTCATTTCCTTTAGTGTTTTTTCAATCAACGTTTGAACAGCAGGTTTAACTATTTCTACAGCATCAACTATAGACTCTGGTTCAGGAGGTTTGAAGTTAAAGACTCTTATTTTAATATGTCCTTTGAATGCTCCATCAGAGTTTTTAGTTGTGATAAAATTTGATAAATGAAGATTTGTTTTAAGATGTATTTTGAAGCCTTTCTTGAGGATATTTTTATTACATGTAGAACAGTGTTTTGTTTCAGGTGGAAGAGGGGAAAGTTTGTTTAAAATGTTGTATGTATGTTTTGCGGTGAGAATATGTTGTTTATAATATTTTACTTCCTTCTCGCAAGTATCACAATAAACCATATTTATAGCGTGAGAAAACGTGGTGTTTTATATATATCACTGTGCTTAAAATAAAACACTTTTGAGCTTTACAGCTCCGTTTTATATATATCACTGTGCTTAAACTAAAACACTTTTTCACTCAGAATCATCTAAGTCATAACTATCACATGAATACTCAGAATCATACTCAGAGTCATCAATAAAGCTACTCTCATAACTATCATTTGAGCACAAACTATTAGTATCATAACTATCATCTGTGTTCAATGAAATACTATCATCACCATCGTCCGAGTTCAATGAAATACTATCATCACTATCGTCCGAGTTCAATGAAATAGTAAAATCTTCACTGCTGTATTGACTCATATTTAATTAGCAGAAAAAACCTTTCCATCTATACCAATATACTTTCTTTCATTAACGGATTCAATCTCTACATTTTTAATATCAAAAGTTATCTTTAAATAATCTCTAACTATCATAGAACGAAATGACATTTCACCAGAAATATTAACATCATTCATTTTACTTAGATCTACACCCTTTGGATTATTAAAGAAAATACAAATGTCTCCTCTAGAATTATTAATGGTCTTATCATTCTTTTTCAAAGTATCGTGGTCAATCACTTTTTCAAGCTTTGAATAAATTGCCAGGAGTAGAGGAGAAACTTTTGTTAGATTTACTTTAATGGATGTCTTTCCAGGTATAGTTAGAGCTCTTCCTTTAAATGAAATAGAGGGGCTCATGTTATTTTCCATAACTGGTTTTACCCAAAAATTTCCATATTTATCTTTGTTCAATTTAACATCTTTGACATATTTTTCTATATCTTCCACCGAAGTAGAGATTGATTGAAATTTGTCTTTTGTGCTTTGAAACATTGTATTTATTAATGAATAAACTTGCGTTTAGTTTAAGTAAAAATTTACCACATAAATATGATAAGTTCTGAAGGATATTTAGAATTTCCAGACTCTCCATATGATAAATTAGAGAATTGTCCGGCTTGTGATAGAGTGGGGCTTAATGATGAGGATTCATATAAACAATGTATTTTCTGTGATTTAATTTTAATTAATGATAATAAGAAATATAAAAAAATATATAACTCTTTTAAATTAGAACCAAAAATGAATTACTTTACAAGATTAATAAGAGAGATGAATGTTAAGTATTGTGATGATAATACACCATTTCTTTCAAGGGAAGAGACTAATTGTATTGAGGAAATGTATAAGGGTTTAATGATATTTATTATTCAAAATAATTTTAATGGAAATGTTAATACAAGATACTATATAAATAAAATAATGGATTATTTTGAAATTAAACCCGAACTCAGGATAAAATATAGAGTTTCTCAAATAGCTCAAAAAAAGTTGGATAACTTGTTTTCCAAATATATAAATGAATGATTTTTTACCCGTTTGGGAAAATAAGATAAAATTTAATAACCATAAAAACATTCCAAATTCATTGAGATGTCTAATAGTTGGTTCAAGCGGATGTGGAAAAACCTGTTTACTTTTAAAGATGCTCCTTGGTTCTAATTTTTTAGATTATGATAATTTAATAATTTTTACAAAGTCAAGTTTTCAACCCGAGTATCAACTACTCTCACAGGGTTTTAATGCGGGTCTTAAAAAGGAAGACATTATCGGTTTATTTAAACTTCAAAACAAACTAAATGATTATAATATTGATGATATAATACAATTATTTTGTGATACACAGAAATCAAAATCGAAACCCATAACTTGTATTCTCAGTGATAATACGGATGATATACCTTCACCTCAAGATTTAGATAAATCAAAAAAGAACCTTGTCATCTTTGATGATTGTGTTAATGAGAGAAACCAAACAGTAATGGATAGCTACTATACAAGAGGGAGACATTCTTCTTGTAATTGTATATATCTTAGTCAATCATATTTTCAACTCCCTCGACGCTCAATAAGAAACAATGCCAATACTTTTATTTTATTTAAGTTAAATTCAATAGATGTAAATAATTTTTGGAGAGATAATTGCTCTACGTTATGTAGTAAAAAAGAATTTGAAAATTATATGAAACACACGATTGGAAAATATAAATATATTGTTGTGAAACAAGATGAGATACTAAATGATATTTTTCAATAAATAAATACAGAAAATGAATACTGAAGAAAGAGAAAGAAAGTTTAAGGAACATCAACAATTAGTTTCAAAAGTTGTTAAACAACAGGAAGAGATAAAGAAGAAACGGAGACAGAAACTAACTGGTGAAGAAGCCTTTGAAAGAAAACAAGAGAAATTCTTTAAACCACTTTTGAAAACTCAACACCCTACAGTTCCCACGGTAGAATTTACTCCGAAAAAACTTCAAATGCTCAAAGATTTTAGTCAGATAACAAAACAAGAACTTGGTGAATTAGAATATGATGACGAGGGATTATTTCGGAAACTTGAGCAGGTAAATCAACCCCCTAATTATGTTGTGGAAGCTCTTCAAAACAATGAATATTCTGCGGGTTCAAAAACCAGAGCAGGTCTCATTCCAACAGAAGAACCAGCAGTGTTTCATCTTGTGGAAGAAAAGGTATTGATATTTAATGATGAATTGATGTTCTTGAGTTCTACTCAACCAAATGTTAAATTAACTCCAAGATTAATGTTTCTTCTAACAAACCCCGGATTCAGCGGTTCAAAATATTTTGAGGAACCACTTGATATGGAAAGAGAGGAAGATAGGGTATATATTGAGTTGTTAAATACACTTGATTATGGAGTTTCTGTTGCTGGTAAAAGTAAGAAGAATGAGAAGGAGAAACATATTATTGATGCTTTAAGTAAGCTTGGTTCGGGTGTTAGTTTTCTTCCAAATGACCCATCACAATTAGTTAATAGGCTATTATTGTTATTAGGTAGTAAGAAGGCTGGAAACAACAATTGTTTTAATGAATCCTCAGCCATTTTAGATCAGTTGATGAACATGAAAATAATTAATAAATGTCAATACAAAGATATTTTATTAGATATTAAATAAGATGAGAAGCACAATTCTTAGTTTTAATTTCACAACGAGCGATTACACAGCTTCATTCCCTTACCCACTACAACTTGACCCCCTTACCTCATATGAGGCATCTTTGTTGTCAATGGAAACTTACAATACCCTTTTTAATATCACAGAGAAAAACAACAAGTTTAGTTATAATCCAGGCACTGCCTACAAAACTATAACTGTTTCACCTGGAGCTTACGAGATTTCTCAAATATCTTCAGAAGTCTCTCGCCTTATGAAAGAAAAAGGTGATGAACCAAAAAATATTGTAATAGATATTCAAACACACACTTCAAAATCAACTATTAAACTGAAAAATAATTATAAAGTTGATTTCACGATTGAAAATTCGTTCAGAGAGCTATTGGGTTTCTCTTCAAAAAAGATTGAAAATAACGGGACGTTTTACAGTGATAATGTTATCCAAATATCCTCCGGTATAAATTCAGTATTAATTCATTGTGATTTGATTGATGGTGCTTATAACGATGGAATAAGAACAAATACAATATTTTCATTCAGTGCATACTCAACCCCGATTGGTTATAAATTTAATATGGAACCAAAAAATCTTGTCTATTTACCTGTGTCAGGAAAAACCATATACAGAGTAAATTTTAGGATAACCGACCAAGATAATCGTATGATATCCTTTAATGATGAAATTATATCCATCAGAATTCACCTACGTGAAGTTTTTCAATAAATAAATAATGGTTATTGTAAGAAAACACGAGTTGGGAAAATATAAAATAATTACAGGGGAGGGCATGTTCCTTTCACCAGACTATACAAGGTATGTGGGTAAAGGATACTATAAACCTAAGAGACAACGGGGTGTGGGTCATCAATTTCGAAATAAAGGAGATGGGATAATTGATACTCTAATGGGTATTGGTTCAACCATCGTTAAACATAAAGACCTAATTGGTTCAACTGCTTCTCTCATGGGAAATGTAGCAGGTGTTGTAAAGAGTATAAAAGATGCTCAAAAGGAGTCCCATAAATTACAAGCAATCAAAGAAATTAAAAAAGGTAAAACTCAACTATCTTCACAAGAACGACAAAAAATCATTAAAATACTTGGGTCAGGGTTTCAACAATTTTAATACTATATAAATACAAGTATGGAAGCGATTGATAGTATCTATGATTTGGATGATACGATTATCATTTCAAACTCTACTAAAAAGGAAGACTATTTTAAGGTAAATGCTATTACAGGAACCGACTGGAATTCAAACGGAACAAAAAGTTTTGAAATAAATAATCAACAAACTTACTTGAATATAGCTGATAGTTTCTTGCTGTGTAAATTTAAATTCACTAAGGCTGCGAATAATACTAATGCTACACTCGTAAATGATTTCTTCTGGAAAATGTTTGACAGTGTTCGCCTGTATATTGGAACACAAGAGGTTGAAGCGGTTGATTATGTCTCTGCTACATCTGAAATGATGAAATTTACACTATATTCGTTTGGTGATAGAATGGGTAAGGGAGCTGTTGAAGGCTTTATTCCTGATATGTCAACGGGAACAAACACAGACCCTGGTTATAGTCAAAGGAAGTCAATGTATAATGATGACGCAAAAGCTGAGAATAGTTTTACCGTAGCAGTACCTCTTAAAGGTATATTTGGATTTTGTGATTATGATAAAGTTTTGTATGGTCTTAAAATTAGATTTCAACTACAAAGGAATGATAATGTAAATAGATTGCTTTTTGGGGCTGAAAATGCTTTTGGCGACAATAATAAATTTGTTATTAATGATTTGTGTTGGTATATCAATGAATATACTCCTAATCTTAAAACGGAGGAGATGTTAAATAGAAGACTTAACTCAAAGAAACCGCTAAATGTATCATACCTTAAAAGAAGATGTCAACACGTTAAACTGGAACACACTACCTACACTTGGAATTTGGGTGTTCTTGAAGGAAAGCCACGATACCTATGGCTCATTTTTAAAAAACCAGATGGAGAGGAGGGTACTAATAAGAATAATGCGCTGAGTGATAATGCTAAGGTGAAACAACTTCGGGTTTCTCTTGATGGCACATTTTATCCGCGAGATAGATTGGAAATTGATTGGGAAAAAAATGATTATGCGGAAGCCTACAAGTCCTACCAAAAAGTGTGTGAAAGTAATGGTAATAATGATCCTATTTTGGATATGGTTGCATTTAAAGGTTTATATACAATCTACGCAATTGACCTGAGTTCTCAAAAGGAAACTATAAAGTCTAATCGAGTGGATACTTCTCTATACATTGAAAGAGGGGAGAATGAAGAAGTTGATGCTTATTGTTTGCTTTTGGAGGAAACAGAATTACAGATTAATACAGATAATGGTGTTATGATTAATATCACATAGGTTTTTTCTCATAAATAAATGGTTGGGGTATATGTTAATCAAATCAATCTTAATAAATTAACATCTTGTATTCAAAATCAAAAGCCTTGTATTATTAATGTTAATACAATTCAAAGAAAAGGAGCTGTAAGAATTGATGTTTTACTCACACACACACAAGTAAAAACACTAAATGATGTTGGATCACTTAAAATTAAAATGACGAAACCTATGTTAAAGAAATATTCAATAGACGAGTCAAGAGGAGGATTTCTCCCGTTTCTAATTCCTTTATTTGCTGGTTTAAGTGCGGCGGGAGCATTGACTGGTGGTATTTCAGCAGCGGTAAAAACTGCTAACGAAAGGAAGGCACAACTAAAAGCTCAAAAAGAATTGGAAAGACATAACAAGGAGTTGGAGAAACAAATTAGTGGAAGTGGTGTAATTGTAGATTTTGCTCAAAAACTTGAAAGTCTACCTGATAAAGCTAGATTGTTGGTTGGAGATATGCTTTCCTCTATCGCTCAAGCGGGTGTTAAACTAACTAAACGGGGTAATGGATTGTATCTTTCTCATAAATAAATGGATAAATGGTTTAAACAATTTGGAAAGAATACAACGTCAAATATAGAACTAGCTAAGTATTGTAAAACACTAAAAATTGATAATGTGGTTATTTGTATGAGAGATGAATTAATACATATAAATAAGAATACAAAGAATATTATTATGAATTTAGACACACAGAATGGTTCTCATTGGGTTTGTATTCATAATAGTCAGGATAAATATTATTTTGATAGTTATGGTATGCCACCACCTGTTGAAGTAATACAATTCTTACAGAATGGTGTTTATCAAACATTTCAAGTTCAAGAAATTAATTCTAAATGTTGTGGTCAATTATGTTTATATGTATTATTTCAACTCAACAATAATGAAAATTTTTATGATATCATTTTTAATCTAATATAAATGACTTATGTTGGAAAAGATGGTTCTATCTTTGGAAAATCCTCTCAGGATATTGATTTATCAAATTATTATACAAAGGCACAGGCTGAACGACAAAAATATAGTGTAAGTAAAAATATTAATATGAAGAATACTTATAAATTAATCAATTATCCAAACCCTACAGATGCGAATGACTTAATTAGATTAAGTGATTTATCACAATATATATTTTTAAAGAAAACAGCACGTTTTGTGAAAGAAGTAAAATTTACAACCACAACACCTGGTTATACTGACCATACACCTTTCCTCATTGAATTTAACTACCTGCTTACAATTGAATTTTATAAAGAAGGACATTTAGTTAATATGCGAATTAATAAATGGGGGTATGATATGCCTGATTTAGGGTATAATTGGTCTTTTTCAATAAACATAGAAGACCTACATGATTTAAATCAGTCTCGTAAAGAAGAATATTATCCACTTGGTGAGGATAAGGATTTATGTGGAAGTACAATTAGTAAACAACAAATACGTGATTTTAAGAAAAGAAAAATATATGATAGTATAGCGATGGTTCGCATGACGAAGAAGGAAGGTAATGAGATAAGGATAGAAAGCCGAGGAATACAAACCGATTTGGTAGTGGGAAGATGGGGTGGTATTACCTGTCATAATATTAATCTCACATATATTTCTGATACATAAATGGCAGGAAGAAGACTACAAGAGAATTATAATTTTTGTATTCAAGGATACCTACAAGAAAAGGGTGCTCGGTATTACATACCTTATGATTTGGAGCATATACATGGGAATTTTGTCATTAAAAACTGGCCTTATACTGATATTGTTAAACCCACAAATAGAGACTTGTTTAAAATATTAAATAAAAATGAACTTCTCAAAGTTATGAAATATAAAACTCTTTTAGAAATCGTCAACAAATCTTATTGGTATCCTATTATGAGAAAAATAATTATAGATACAAGAATATCTCAAAATCCAGATGAGTATATGTATAATATTCTTTGGGGTTCAAACTCAAGGGTAGCAAGGGATGAGGAAGGAGTTGAAGAAGAGAAGGAGGAAAGAGAGAAAAAGGAGAAGGAGGAAAGGGAGAGGGAGGAGAAGGAGGAGAGGGAGAAAAAGGAGGAGAAGGAGGAGAGGGAGAAAAAGGAGAAGGAGGAAAGGGAGAAAAGGGAGAAAAAGGAGAAGGAGGAGAGGGAGAAAATGGAGGAGGAGGAGAGGGAGCAAAGAGAGAGGGAGGAAAAATATAAAAAGATGGAAATCATTGAGATTCATAAAAGATTGAGTGTATTAAAGCAAATAAATCAATCTCAACGCACCGAAGAGGAAATTAAAGAATTAACAACTCTTATGAAGATAATAGTTTCAAAAATAAGAACGTCAATGTCTTCAATTTCAGAGATTTAAACGAGAAAGTGGTGAAGAAGAAGAAGAAGAAGAAGAAGGAAAAGATTATGTGATTGATGATGTTGGTGTCATTGACTTTAGTTAGTTTTTATTTGTAAATAAATGGAGGAGAGAGTGAAGGCATTCCTTAGGATTCTTTATGTTTTAAAAATAAAGATTGAAATGTATATGTTGAAAACCAAAAAGGTTTTGATACTCTGTCGGAATTTTTCTGATAAATAAATATGAGTTATTGTCTCAAATGTAAAAAGAAAACTAAATCTAAAAATATCTCTTATGTTAAAGCTAAAAATAATAGAGTTTATCAAAAAGGAATATGTCAAGTATGTGGCTCTAAAAAGTGCCAATTCATCTCTCCTAAAAGAGGAGGAGACATACAAAAGTTTCTGTCAGGAAGTAAATTTACAACAACTGGAATTCCAGGGGAATTACACCTTCCAGGGTATTCTTTCTGTGGTCCAGGAACAAACTTGGATAAAAGATTAGATGAGGCTGACAATCCTAAACCTTGGTCTAAACCTACAAATAGGGTTGACGAAGTGTGTATGAAGCATGATATTGCTTATGGAAATACCACTACGTTGACTGAAAAACATAAAGCCGACAGCGAAATGTTGTATAATTTGTCTTTGATACAAAATCCAACGTTGAGAGAGAAAGTTGATAGGTTTATTGTGAGAAATTTGATAAATGCTAAATTGAAACTTGGTCTTGGTTATTCCTCAAAAAACTATTAGGCTCTAATGATGTCATCAAGACTGAGGAGCTTTTGGCTGAAGAATTACACAAACCTATAATCACAAAGTTTAAAAGAAGGAAGGTTTATTCTAAATACACCGACCACATATGGTCCGCTGATTTAATTGAATTGAATAATGACAGGGGATACAGGTATGCTTTAACCGTTATTGATTTGAGGAGTAGATTTGCCTGGGTTGTCCCTTTAAAAAATAAAAGGGGTGATACTTTAATGTTAGCCTTTAAGCTAATATTTGATCGGGATAAAAGGAAACCAAAGAAGTTATGGACTGATGAGGGAACAGAGTTCTATAACAAAATATTCATGAAATTTCTTAAGGGGAAGGGTATTAAATTATACAGCACCTTTAATGAAGGAAAGGCAGTTGTTATTGAGCGTTTTAATCGTACTTTAAAAGAGAAATTATATAAAAAATTCACACAACTCGGTTCTCAAAAATGGGTGTATTTAATTCAGGATATTGTAGATAATTACAATAATACAGTTCATTCATCAACACAATCAAAACCATCAGAAACATTTACAAAATTAGAATATGAAAAGGAGATTAATTTGAGAAAGCCCAAGTTTAAAGTTGGTGATATTGTAAGAATATACAAATGGAAAAGTCATTTTGAGAAAGGTTATACACAAAAATGGACTCGTGAATTATTTAAAATAATTGATGTAATGGATACAGTCCCTTGGACCTACAAATTATATGATTTAAATGGAGAAGAAATCTTGGGTTCATTTTACTCACAAGAATTACAAAAAACACAAGTAAGCAGTTAATACCCTTGAAAATAATAAATAAATAAATAAAATGTAATGGGGATACGTTTTTAAATCTGTGAACCCCAAACACAGAATCCCACAACTTTTTAGTTGGGGCTTAACTTTTGTGTGTGTATAATGGGGATACGTTTTTAAATCTGTGAACCCCAAACACAGAATCCCACAACTTTTTAGTTGGGGCTTAACTTTTGTGTGTGTATAATGGGGATACGTTTTTAAATCTGTGAACCCCAAACACAGAATCCCACAACTTTTTAGTTGGGGCTTAACTTTTGTGTGTGTATAATGGGGATACGTTTTTAAATCTGTGAACCCCAAACACAGAATCCCACAACTTTTTAGTTGGGGCTTAACTTTTGTGTGTGTGTGTATGTGCGAGTGAGTCATAATAATATACAAACCCTAACCCAACCCAAGCCCTAACCCAACCCCATCCCTAACCCAAACCCATCCCTAACCCAACCCATCCCTAACCCAACCCCATCCCTAACCCAACCCCATCCCTAACCCAACCCCATCCCTAACCCAACCCCATCCCTAACCCAACCCCATCCCTAACCCAACCCCAACCCTAACCCAACCCCATCCCTAACCCAACCCCATCCCTAACCCAACCCATCCCTAACCCTCACATTCAAAATCCCAACCCTAACCCAATCCCATCCCTAACCCAACCCCAACCCTAACCCTCACATTCAAAATCCCAACCCTAACCCAACCCATCCCTAACCCAACCCCATCCCTAACCCAACCC